>NW_018165702.1:56488-58997 GCF_001263595.1 Phalaenopsis equestris | reverse complement strand
TATATATATATATATATATATATATATATATATCATTGTATACAAGATGTCTTCATATGTGAGATATATAATGGTGATTTCCGTCGTCTACTCTGCTGGGGTTTTGCCTGATGGCGATTTTCATTGTTTGCTTCTTTTGATTCAGTCGCGCTCGAAGAAGAAGGGGCTTGCGCCTCATTGCCTCTGCTTAGACTTTCGCCTACTGTGTTCGTCATCTCCCAACTTCCGTCGTTTAACGTCTTCTGCTTCGTCTGCTTCAACGTCGAGCTTGATGCAGAAAGAATTATGTTGTTTTCCACATTGTCTCAGCTTCTGTCATCTCGCATCTTTGCGTCTTCTGCTTCGTTTGCTTCGACCTTTGCCTACTGCATTCGTCGTCTCCCAGCTTCCGTTGTTTCGCGTCTTTTGATTCGTTTGCTTTGACGCCGAGCTTGAAGAAGGGGTTCACTCTTCAATTTCGTCTGTTTTCGTTCCTTCGTCGTGCTGTTTTTGCTCTAACGCTGACTGCCTTCTCCACTGCTCCTAACGCCTTGCCTCTTTTCACCGACGATGGCTTCTAACAGAACTTATGCTACTGCACTTGCGGGTCTTCACGTCTCAGGTATTCCTAAATCGTGTTTGTTCCCGCCTTCTTTTGCGCTGCTTGAGGGAGACGAGTTCTGTTACCTCAAGAAAGCTAGTAGGAAGAATATAAAATCATCCAATCTTCTTTACTAAAGCCAAATGTTATCAACTTGCTTCCTCATGTCCCAAAATGGAGTTTGATTCGTAAGGAATTTGAGTTTATCTATCTTGTTGGAGAGTGGATAATTGGACTTTTAGATAAGCGACATATCCTTATTCAACTTAAAAATAAAGAAGATTACACACGCTTATTTGCTAGAAGGCTAGTTTAGATTGATAATAAAACAATGAAAATTTTAAAATGGACTGTGGATTTTGATCCACAGATGGAACCACCAACCATACCGGTCTGGATTCGCCTCCCATGTCTTTAACTTCATTATTTCGCTCAAGAAGTATTGTACTCCATTGCTTCAGTCTATAGTAAACCACTCAAAATGGACATTCCTACTTTTAATCTTTCACATCCTTCAGAAACCAGGGTGTTTGTTGAAAGGGACATCACATTAATCGCTCATGAGGAAATTCGGTTAGGCTCACAGCAACAAGGATATTGACAAAGAGTAGTTATGGAGTCTTTCGCAATGTATTGCTCTCACTATCGTATGTCCGGTCACTCAAATTTGCAATGTCACCACTTACACCCCTATCTCAAACCAAAAAAACAAGTTGCTCAATCTGATTTAGAAATCCCCCCTCCTCTTAATCCTCTTGTTCATGACAAGGATTCCTCTGACCCCACTCACATTGTGGTAACTGTACCATCTAGTCCGCGGGTTGACGTTGTTGTAGGTTCCACTACCCCCATGGGAAATCTTCCAACTACTCAGCCTCTACATAATGCTCAAGATGTGGGCTTTTTTATTCCTCCTGTAGATCCTATGTCGGTGGTGGCAGAGGAGACTTGTCATACTTCACTTACGCAAGAACCTATCATTGATGTAACGGTTGGCAATCTCGTGGAGTGTCCAGCCCTAGGTGTGCCTCGGCTACAAGTTCAACATTCTACTTTACGTGAGCTCTCTACTCTACTGCGGCCCTGCCACCTTATCAGATCGAGCAAGTTGTTACTGTCATTCAGACACAAGGGGCGCATGATGTGCAATAGCCTACACATGCCCGACAATCTTTTGACCATGACACTGATCAAATGAGCCAGTCTTTGAATGAGGAATGGAATGTTTACACATTCAGGAAGAAGAAGAAGAATAGAGGCCTACTGGAACTCATGAATTTAATGGAGATACCTTGGCTATCTCGATAATGACAGTAAACTTAATCACTTGTTAACTGGCTCCTTACCTAGAACCAGAGGCAAGAGGTAAGGATACATTGGGCCTTTTCTCACACTCTTTTATGTTTGAATCTCCGAGTGTTTGGAGACTTTTGGAGTAAAGTTTACTTGTCTAAGTTTTAATTTTGCTTTTTGGGTATACATGTACTTTTTTGGAATCTTGGTTTGTTGTATACCGGGTGCTTTGGGTTCCAGTGTAGGCCAACATCCCGCTTATCTGTACTTTTCTTATCTAATATATTTGCCCTTGGGCTTTTATATATATATATATATCGTTTGAGGATTAGGGAGAAGGGGGAGATCTAAAGTAATATGGATAGAAGCTTTCGAAAAGGTTTGGCGATGATTAGGCTTAAACCTCAAATAACATTCAACAGAAATGAATGAAAATTAAGGATTCATAAAGCCAACTTTGGATGGGATATACGATGAAATTGATGCTGTTTATCATTAGCGAATTGGGTTGCTGAATCTTGGCAAAATTAACAGGTCTTTTGGTAGAAACCTAATAATATTATCTGAGTGTGGTAGAAACTTATAGGTCTACTAGAGTTCATCAACCTCCCAAGTTATTCGTCAAACTTCATAAAT
>NW_018165702.1:39411-56388 GCF_001263595.1 Phalaenopsis equestris | reverse complement strand
TAAAGTCTTGTGGAAGACACTTGTTGTATATTGACGAAAACACGTGGTATCTAGATGTTCTTTCAAGCTTGCATTATCAGCCTGAATGATCTAAACAAACCATAATTCAACATCTTTATACGAAGCATATTTTGACCATTTATTAAACATTTTCAATATTTAAAAAACTCTACAAATTGCTCCTTTCCATTTTCAAGATATCACATTAAATATTGATAACTCAACCTTAACTAGTAGTCCATAAAAAAATGGAGCTAACATGGACAACAAGTGATGTTTCATCATTTGCATTCATGTGGTGGCCATCACCACTTCTAAGCATTGAAGTTCTAAAAGTTAGCAATTCAGTAATTTTTAAAAACAATATAAATTTGATATTATTCCACCAACCTCCTCATTAGCCTTGGAAGAAATCAATATATTGAATATGAGACAAATATTGTAATTCCAGATTCACCAACTCATCAAGGTATGACATTTTTGCAAAAGCTATAGCTTCTATAGTACTTTTCATGGAAAAATGAAAAGGCAAATATGAAATTCAAACAGAAAAGGTAATTGTATTTGTTGATGTAAGAGATTGCCATTTTCTGCCTTGTTGTGCTCCCACTAAAAGGAGGTAGATGTGAAAGATTAGTCCAAGACTTTTAATGGTCAGAATCCCCACCTGCCCTTATGATAGACAAACATTAAACTCTTTTGAACAGATAGCTTTTTGACTGTTACATATATTAAAAGTCTCGTCGTGGAATGGTTATCGTCGTCTGAGTTCTAAAACGACAAAAAATGCATGGGAGATGTTGGTTTACCAAACAAAAATAAATCTGCGCGTCGGCGAGCAACTGGACGGAACTTGAATGACTTCTCAAACAAAGCCTTAGTTTCTATGACGCGTTGCTTTCCCGTAGGAAGAACGCAGTTTCACTGAATCATGAACCTAAAGTCTTGTGGAAGACACTTGTTGTATATTGACAAAAACACGTGGTATCTAGATGTTCTTTCAAGCATGCATTATCAGCCTAAATGATCTAAATAAACTATAATTCAACATCTTTATACGAAGCATATTTTGACCATTTATTAAACATTTTCAATATTTAAAAAACTCTACAAATTGCTCCTTTCCATTTTCAAGATATCACATTAAATATTGATAACTCAACCTTAACTAGTAGTCCATAAAAAAATGGAGCTAACATGGACAACAAGTGATGTTTCATCATTTGCATTCATGTGGTGGCCATCACCACTTCTAAGCATTGAAGTTCTAAAAGTTAGCAATTCAGTAATTTTTAAAAACAATATAAATTTGATATTATTCCACCAACCTCCTCATTAGCCTTGGAAGAAATCAATATATTGAATATGAGACAAATATTGTAATTCCAGATTCACCAACTCATCAAGGTATGACATTTTTGCAAAAGCTATAGCTTCTATAGTACTTTTCATGGAAAAATGAAAAGGCAAATATGAAATTCAAACAGAAAAGGTAATTGTATTTGTTGATGTAAGAGATTGCCATTTTCTGCCTTGTTGTGCTCCCACTAAAAGGAGGTAGATGTGAAAGATTAGTCCAAGACTTTTAATGGTCAGAATCCCCACCTGCCCTTATGATAGACAAACATTAAACTCTTTTGAACAGATAGCTTTTTGACTGTTACATATATTAAAAGTCTCGTCGTGGAATGGTTATCGTCTTCTGAGTTCTAAAACGACAAAAAAGGCATGGGAGATGCTGGTTTACCAAACGAAAATAAATCTGCGCGTCGGCGAGCAACTGGACGGAACTTGAATGACTTCTCAAACAAAGCCTTAGTTTCTATGACGCGTTGCTTTCCCGTAGGAAGAACGTTCCCTGAATATTAAATTTTTAATTTTTTTTTTTTTTTTTTTTTTTTTGGGGTGACATTTCAACTCAGCATTGATGAAGATGAAGAAGGATTTGTGATACCAAAAACTTAATAATTGTATTGATGATGAATACAAATATATTCATGCAATCCACAAAACATCCAAAATTTGTAACTGCACATGATGATTATATGCATTAGATAAGTTCATTCATTTTTCTTAGACAATAATCAAATTATTTAAAATAATTCTAATAAAAGGCAGAGGCAGATATAAAATCAAGCCATCCTCTAAGATGATCTCAATGACAAAATATATTGTAGTGAGTTCGGTCATATGTCGCATGAAAAGCTCCGTAGAATATCTTATAAGTTCGTGTCTTTTTATGATGCACGGACACTTTTAATTAAGAAATAGTTGAATGTCAAATAAACATTGGACGCGGACATGACTCCGAGACGAGCCCGACATGTCTCAGGTATGACTTAACATATATAGAAGTATCTGATTTAAATAATATTTTAAAAAAAGAACAGGTGTGTCATAATTAATGAATTAAATTTTTTTAAGAATTTTTTTTAAATATATATTATTTTAAGATTAAAGTTTTAATTAAATTATTATATTTTCATTTTTAAAAGTTAAATTTAAAATGATATAATACAAGACATGCGGATTTTTTCAATATGATAAACTAAACAATATGGAAAATTAATGTTATTAAATTTTTCAATCTCTTTTTTATTATTCTTAATTCTCTTTTAATTTAAATTTAATATATTTTTTATAATTTATATTATGAAGATTTACATACATGCCACTCAATTCTTATGTTTTTACATAGCTAACACAACTTCAATTTGTACATATATGCCATATTATTTATGAATGAACATGTGCATTTCACCTTTTAGAAGATGTGAAAGATTTGGATTGTATAAATGTATGAAGAACAAAATTTGGATATGAGATATGTAAATGCATAAGAATTGGGATTTATGTGTGTAAATGTCGTCTTATATTATAATGTTGTGTCGTATATTTTTTAATAATAGACGTGTCACATATCCGTGTCACAAGTATCTTCCAAAACTACAACGGCCCAGTTGAGTCAAATAAAGTTCTTCGTCTTCAAATAACTGCATCATGAAGTCACTAATAAAACCAACTTCTGCAATTATCCACTCATCTAATCCATCATTCCAAAGACAGACTTGACCATATAGCTGATTTGCTTCCCCAACACTCATTTGAAGGAAAAAGTATTATGTTAGAACTCACCGATGCATCCAAAGTTTAATAGTGGAGCGTCACGTGTCAAGTAGGCCCGACAAATTTTAATGCTGACAAATCTCTTATAATTATTTTTATATATCCAATAGCTATGAACTTTTTTTGCTCTTTTTTTTTAGTTTTAACAAAATCACTTTTCAACTAATTAATTATAAGTTATAAAAATTATATAAAAAATTGTGCAAATAAAAAAATATTTTCTTTTCAACTAATTAATTATAAGTTATAAAAATTATGTAAAAATTGTGCAAATAAAAAATATTTTAATGAAAGAATTAGGGTATTTTTTTTTTTTTTGCAAAAAAAAAAAAGGTTCTTACTTCTTCCTTTTTTAGAATACCTTAAATATTTTGAGTTATTTAATTTTTACACATGAAAGTTAATACATTTTTGTATACTAATGCAAAAGTTTTGAGGTGATTTATGTTGATAATTTACATATTTCATACCAATTATTAAATTAAGAAACTATTTAGCTTTGGTTCCATATTGTAATTTGTGATCATCAAATCTATAAGATGCCATGAATCATGCATGTGGCCAACTCAAGTATCATCTTTGTATATTTCATGAATCTTCAATAACTAAAATCAATATTGCATAACATAAGAAAAAAACATTCAATAAAAATATTTTGAAAAATAAATAAATCATTCATGCTATTTTTACAGGAAAGTATTTAAAAATTGTATCATATTAATATGTAATTGAATTAGTGGAGCATATTGTATATGACTAAGTTTGATTTTGGCATTAAAAATATTTTAAATTACCCAATATTATTTAAAATTGTATAATATTATTTAAAAAAAAACAAACATAAGACTCAATAGCTTACTTTATTGGCTTGGTTGGATCCAAGAGAACTTTGTGCTGCAACACTAATGGACCACCAACACCAAGTCTAGTACTAAGTTGCTTGATGTGGGTAACTATTTAAACACTACTAATTAAATTGTTATTCACCATGGGAACTCTTTTATGAGCCTTGATGGAAAACCAAGAACTTGGTGATTGTTAGGAATGTTATAAATGATGGACACATCAATAAAGGAAATTAAAAAATGAGCTTTGTTATCGATCATCACTTTAAAGTGGAGGAATTTAAAAAGCTATTTAAACTCCAAAGCAAGATCTTGTCTTGGGCGGATGGAATGGACTTAGTTGGAATAGTCAACCTAATTGTCAACCTAATGAGTATATATACTCCCATTCAATACTGAACTTTATTATCAAGGCTAGTCATTCATTTGTGTGTGGATGGGAACGAATGAAAATATCTTTGAGGGCCTTCACCCAAAAAAGATGGATGAAAAAGTTATGCTCCAATATATATTTTCCTTCCTCATATGTGATATGAAGTAACTAGACTTACATAAAATTCGGGAATAACTTGGGTAAAGATTACTCCATTGTAAATCAATATATTGATGACCTTTTGGCACCAAGAAAATCTCAAACCCAATCATAACTAGTCATGAGAAAAGCTTAACTCATCATTGTTGAATAAGTATGAGAACTTAAAAATCTTGTAAGGTAGCACTTCCAATTTTTTACCACAAATGTACTATACTCGATGCACCCCACAATGAATGTGGGTGCAACTAAAAACCTTGAGTTTACTTAATCTCTTGAAATGCCCAAGTGCACTTTTTCATGGAGACAAACTTGGAGGTTATAAGAAAAAGCGAGTGATTAGATAGAATTATACAAATAAATTAAAGCTTAAAGAGACTCTCAAGGGGTCAAGGGCTATATAGCAAAGAGAGATGATAAATTTTGAGGAATGCATCACATCTACAATAAATGACTAGACCCTTATCAAATCCTCTGCATTCAGTATCATATCCTACTTATTGTCTATAAAGTTAAGTCAAAATAATTGTTTATTTATGATGGAATATCACTTGTATCAAAAGAGAGTACCATAAGAAGAGCAAGGTGAAAATAATAAGAAAGTAAAATAAGTGAGTGCACTTGATTCTCAAAACAAGTCATTGGAAAAAGCTATACATTAATTTGAAAAATTCAATATTATGATAGATTTGTAACACAAGTGATATTCCATCATAAAAAAAACAATTATCATGTAGGTAAACAATTCCATCTCAAATATGGAGTAACTAAAAAACATATTTAAAATGAATAAATACACATAATAATAACAAACAGGTAAAGAATAAGGACTAATTTTTGTGATAGTTTTTTATGTAATTAATATCATCACAATTCTATCCCAAAAACATATAATATTGCAAACATGCAAACCTTTCCTTTTCTTATTTTTTCTTAAACCGTACGTTAATGAAAAGTTTTTATGCTCCTTCCCAATAGATTCGCATAATAACTACTTTATCAATCAATTTTATTAGTATGCATAACTCTTTATGTATTATATCACAAACATGCTGCACTCATCCTAAACTTTAGCTCCATCACTAGCTTTTGTTGCTACTGCATTCATCTAAATCTTATTAAACTTCCATTATGCCTACCTTAATCACTCTTTTCACACATCATGAGGTATCCTAAGATACTATTATTCTTTTTCTTTTTATTAGCTCCATGAATGGATTCATGGAAGATTAAGATTAAGTTAAGACTAATATATTGTAAAAATTTTAATTTTTTTGTTAAATTTTATTTGAACATAGTTTTTTTCAGTCACTATGAAAAGAAATATTTAAAAGTTATTATAAGACATTTAATTACATAATAAAAAATAAAACAGTAAAGTATTGGGACTAACCTAAAATTAAACAAATTTCATTAGTTCATGCATATTTATAAGTCCTCAAATGTTGTATAGTTTGCCTTATTTATTAGCAAGGATAATGTAAATCAATCATAATTCATGTTATTAACAAATTTTTAGTTCCATTATTTGAAATATTATAAATAGTGACTTTATAAATGTTGGTTTTTTTTCTTGTGAAGATACTCCAGCTGTTAAGTTGGTTAAATATCTTCAAATAATGAGGAGTGAGCTGTTAAGTTGGTTAAATATCTTCAAATAATGAGTAAGCATATAGTTTAGCAAATATTCATTATTTTATAATAGATATTGTGCAAAATTACCTACTATAGTAAAATTTATGGCCACCTCCTTAGCAATGATATCATGGAACCTTAATCCAAAGGAAATGAATGGAGTCGTATTCAGGGCACATGGCGCAAGTGCGCTGCAACGCTAGTGGGGACCGTGAATACCATGAAAAATAGCAAGTCAATGAGGGTTTCTGTTTACACATTACTTCATGGAACCTTAATCCAAAGGAAATGAATGGAGTCATATTCAGGGCACTTGGTGCAAGTGCGTTGCAACGCTAGTGGGGACCGTGAATACCATGACAAATAACAAGTCAATGAGGGTTTCTGTTTACACATTACTATCCCCTTTATGAGCTTTGATCTTTAAAAACCAAGAACTTGGTGACCACTGGAAATGGTATAAACGATGGACATGCCTATAAAAGAAATTAAAAAAAGAGATTTGTTTTTGAACATCACTTTGAACCAAAGGAATTCAACAAGCTATTTAAACTCTAAAATAATACATTGTCATAGGTGAATAGAACCGACTTAATCGAAATAGTCCACCCAATTGTTGACTTAATGATTATATATATTATCATACAATTTTGAACTTTATCGTCATGGCTAGTCATTCAGGTGCGAGTGGATGAGAACTAGATGAAACTATCTTTAAGGGCATGCGCCCAAAAGAGATGGTGAAAAAATTTATGTTCTAAAGTATATTTTACTTCCTCGTATGTGATATAAAGTAACTCTTGACAAATTGGGAATAACTTGAGTAAGGATTACTCCATTTAAATTGGCAATCTTTTGGCACAATGGAAATCTCAAACTAAGTCATGATTAGTCACCATAAATGCTTAACTCATCATTGTTGAATGAGTATGGAAACTTGTTATTTTAACACAAATGTAGTAAGCTCGATGCACCACACAATGAGTGTGGATGCAACTAAACAACCTTGAGTATAACCCTTTTGAAATGCCCAAGCACGTTTTCTCAGTGCAGACTTTAAAAATGTAGGAAGAAGCAAGTGAATAGATAGAATTACACAAAGGAAAGATAACATAAAGAGATTCTCAAGAGGTTAAAGACTACATATAACAAAAAGATGCGACAAATGTTAAGGAAGACATCACATCTACAATAAATGACTATATCCTTATCATATCCTTTGCCATCAATATCATAACCTACTTATATTCCAAAAGGCATCAAAAGAGACCAAAATAAGAAAAGCAATGTGAAAGGCAATAAAAAATAAAATAAGTGAGTACATTTGATAGCCACAACTAGTCACTACAAAAACCATACATTCATTTGAAAAGGAATTTGAGGGTAGTCATAAATTATATATATATGTATGTACACACATACATATACATATGTATCTGTATGTACACATCCATCTATACATTTGTATATGTATGTATTTATATATAAATATGTGTGTGAACATCTTAAATCAAAGTTTATTTCACTATGCCATAAGAATTTTCTTCTATGGCTTTGGTGAGTGTGTGTGTGTGTTCATCTTTAACATGCTTTGCATCTTCATGAAAGCAAATGAGATATAAGCCCTCAATTTAACTCATGCCATTGAAAAATCTTAAAGCTTTGAAAGTCTTTTGAAAATTATGATCAATATATATGCATTTAATAATTCATATTAAAGTATGTTATAAATATATTAAACAAATATATTTTTATATTAAGTTCTAAGTTTAGATTAGAGTATATAATTTTTTTTTTATTTTGAGTTATATTAAAATTTAATGCTTTAAATTAAATTATCAGCTCTATTATTATATTTAAGATTAAAAAAATTAATATAATCTTATGGCGTTGACATTTCAAAATTTAGCCTTTTTGACTTTTTTATAAAAGTTATCAACCGATTTTAACTAAGGGACCTAAAGATATATTTTGTTATCTAAATATTGAACTATGATAGACATTAAATTTACATGCATACCACCCAATACCTATGTATTTACATATCTAACACCTAAACTTTACCTTTTACATTTATACCACCTAAATCTTTCATATCAGATTAAAAAAAAGAACATATTTTTAATTTTTAAAAAGTAAAATACACTTTGTCAGCATAGATAGCAGGTATGTATGCAAAAAATTGAAATTTAGGTTTTAGGGTTTATAAATACATAAAAATGGAGTGGTATGTAGGTAAAAAGATTAAAATTTTGAAATTATTTTTAAAATTATAATCAATATAAATAGTTTAATAATTACTTATTAAAGTATGTTATAAATATAGTCCATCTATACATTTGTATATGTATGTATTTATATAAAAATATATGTGTGAACATCTTAAATCAAAGTGTATTTCACTAAGCCATAAGAATTTTCTTCTAAGGCTTTGGTGAGTGTGTGTATGTGTGTTCATCTTTAACATGCTTTGCATCTTCATGAAAGCAAATGAGATATAAGCCCTCAATTTAACTCATGCCATTGAAAAATCTTAAAGCTTTGAAATTCTTTTGAAAATTATGATCAATATATATGCATTTAATAATTCATATTAAAGTATGTTATAAATATATTAAACAAATATATTTTTATATTAAATTCTAAGTTTAGATTAGAATATATAATTTTTTATTTTGAGTTAGATTAAAATTTAAAATGTCTATTATTATATCTAAGATTAAAAAATAAATCTTATTAAAATTTAATCTTTTTAAACTTTTATAGAAGTTGTCAAGTAATTTCAACTAAGTGGCCAAAGTATATATTTTGTTGTTTAAATAGTGAAGTGTGACAAATATTAAATTTTTTAAGGTAATAAATTTGCACCCCCAAAGAAAGATTGGTTCTGCCTCTGATGGGAGAAATATTTTATTAGTCTAATTGGCTAGACATCGGGTCTGTTTGGGGTAGTTTGTGCATTTTAGGATAAGCAGTTGATCCTGAAACGTGGCTCGCGCGCGGCCTGCGTTTAGTGTAAGAAACTCAAACGCGGCAGACAGCGTTTTCAAAAATGACAAGTTTTCACAACTTTAGATGGCATTCTTCATTCGAGGAACGTGAATTTTTAAAAAACTTCGTTGAATGATGAAGCTTCTTCAAACGAAGCCTGAGACAATTGGATCATTGACGGTTTCATGGTGAAGGAAAGAATATGAATTTAAAATAATAATAATAATACTTTTTCTAAAAACAAAATAGAAACCATTAAAATCCTCTTTTAAAGCACTTCCAAATGGCTTTCAAGGGGATGAATAGAAAGAGGGTGGAGGAAAACTTAGCTTTGTCAACCAGTTTTTCTCCCTAAATTTATCAAACTTTTTTCTCCCCAACTTTATCTTACTAATTATGATTTTATATTTGTAAGAATGGATTGTTTTAAGATTTTGAACAAATCTAATCAAATATTTTCACACAATCATATCAAACCAAATGTCTTATAGTTCAAAATAGAAGCATCTAGTTAAATAATTTTTTTATGAGTCCATAATCTTAATATGCAAAAAGGATTGGGAAGAAACGATTAAGGGCTTATTATTATTATTATTATTATTATTATTATTATTATTATTATTATTATTATTTTGTACTTTCGTTTCATTCGGTCATTAAGTTATATAGGATATAGTAAATCCTGTAAATTTGGATAAACGCGGCAGACAGCGTTTTCAAAAATGACAAGTTTGGATTTATCAAATCCCAAATGGTTAAATCCAAAAGAGACGCTTGGTTCGATTATAATTATATCCAGCTAAATTCTTTGAAGTGTTTGGAGATGAGAGAAGCAACAACCCGCATGTGTTTTTTTTCCTCAATTACATTAAATCCACTTAAAAGGTGCTAGGGCTACGAAGGGCAAAGTGATATGTCGGGAGAGACAAAACTCATATTTCAGGAGGTGCAAAAAACCAAATTGCTCCCCCATATAAGTAAAAATCTGAATATAAGTGGCAATTGTCCCCTAGACCCTACGTGGGTCCACCCATGTGAATCCTGATATAAATCCTACTAATATTGTGTACCAAACACCCTCTATAAGAAACTAGTGCCTCAACATTGAACAACATTTGAACTATTATTGTCATGTTATTTGAACATATCTTGTAATTATGTGATAATATTATTAATTATGTTATTGAATTCTTTTAATGGTTTGCAAAATTATCACAATTTGATGAAATCTACTAAAAAACTTAAGACTTTTGTGCCTTTATAAATCCATACCAATTGAGTGATATAAATTATAATTTTGTGAGCCTTTTAGTTATCAAAACTCACAATACTTTAATTTACAATATACAAGTTGATCATGTTCTATAATTTTTTTTTAAATGAATTAAAAAAAGTAATAGTTTCAGATTAATTTGAAGCTCTGTTTCAAAATTTGGTCAACCTCAAGTCAAACATACCTAAATTTGGGTGGAGCATGAGTTAAAGTCAGGCAGAGCATGAACCTTTTCAAGGCTGACCGATTTTGGCGTATGTTGTCCAAACGATGTTGCGTCCGGGCAACGGCCACGATAAACTTGATCGCGTCATTTTTTTTTCTCTCTCTGCCGCAATCAGAGAACCATTGCCTCTGTCTGGACGCAGCTCTGCATCCCAATAACTAGGTCGCCTTAATTGAATGCTTACAACTCAACTTAAAGTCAATAATACAAACAAATATAGAACATTTATTATAAAAACTAAAACTAGAACACAGCAAAAACATTAAAATTAACTTATTTTATGTAATAAAAATAATAAAAATAATAATAATAATAATAATAATAATAATAATAATAATAAAGCTAGGCCAATATCATTAACATTAAATGGCATAATCCCTTGGTCTGTACAGCAAAAGTTAGCTGTCACTTTCAGGAATGCTTTCTGGGTTTGCACCAGATCAGCATGATGATGGTGGCACGTCTGTTCCATTTAATTATTTATCTACGGTTTACTTCGACGATACTATATAAATCATTTAATATTTCTACATAGAATTTTATCCAACGAATGCCAGAGAACATGTCAGTTTTGTGGATCTGATCAAAAGAAGTAATTATTTGGAACAATTCAAAATCAAATCCATTGCAGGATGATATTCTGCTTTGACAGCTGCTTATGATTTCTTCAGAGCAGAAGCACACAATTATTTTAAAAATATAAAAAAAAATAAAATAGTTCTCTTTATGAACTCTTTCCTCGAATTCAATCAGAAGCCAAGAAGCAACTGTAAAGTTGTTGTAAAAGAAACTATTTTTACATAAGATTGTAACAGAAAGTTGTGGTGATTATTATAATTTTTTTTTTTTGAAAAAGATAAAACCGCTAGCTTTCAAGTAGATCCGGCGACAAAACATAACTTTCAGCTGTAATTTTTTTAAAAAAACAGGCAAAATTACTTGCGACGCCGTATGATTGCCCCAAACTTGAATCAAACTCAGCAGAAGTACAAGGTCAAAAAGTGGCATTTTTTTCGTTTTTTCTTTTTTTGGTAGGTAAGACCTTGACAACGAAAATCTCCTAACTTTTTTGTACTCCCCCAACCTGTCTCTTGCCAACTGCCATAGCAAAAGTCTCTCCTCATCTTCCCATATATATTTAGCTGAGTAGTTGGTGTGCTCTGCACAACACAATTTCCATCTTTACCACACCCCTTCTCCCCTCCTAAGACACCAATCCCCTTCTCCTTCTCCCCTCTCAATCTAAACAACTCTACATGACCACCTATTCCTCATTCCTATCCCTGCATCTGCAAATCCAATTGGCATGTCAGAGAGCTCATGGAGAACTCTCTTCACGGGATGTTGTGGGATGTCAGATAGCTCTCATCACTTTTCAAAGAATTTGGAATCACAGCAAAGCTCTTTCTCTCTAGAAGACCTCTCAGTCTCTCTTGCTGGATCCAACCTCCATGTATTCAGTCTTGCAGAGCTTCAGATGATGACAAAGGGATTCTCTAACAGCAACTTCCTTGGGGGAGGAGGATTCGGTCCTGTGTACAAGGGGTTTGTTGATGAGAGGATAAGGCCTGGCATGGAGGCTCAGGCTGTGGCAGTGAAATTGCTTGATCTTGATGGAGGGCAAGGAGACAGAGAGTGGCTGGTGAGGCTCTTGGTTCTGAATTTTCAAACTTTTAGGTGCCGTTTGGGGAAAATATCTGCGTACGTAATACGCACACAGCTCTGCGTGCGTACTCCATTAACCTTGCAATAACCCAATAATAACCTATGAGTAACATTGAAATAGAACCCACGAAGGTTATTGGAAGGTTATTTGTATTATAGGTCATTGGAATTAATACCTCAATAACCTCCCAATAACCCCCTAATAACCGCGAAACGGAGGTTATTGTGAGGTTATAACGCACGCAGCTCTGTGTGCTATTACGTACGCAAATATTTCCCGTCGTTTGGGATCATTTTTATTTTTATTTTTATTGTTTTTGTTTTGTTTTGTTTAGTTTATATTGTGATTTGAAATAGAATATTTTTGACTAGTTGATTAAAGTTATGGGGAAAACACACTAAACAAATAGTTTCAAAAAAAAAAATAAATAAATAAATAAATGAAGGGAAATTTATATTCATAGCACACATTTCTTTTATATTTACATATCTTATACCTAAACTTTCATATTTATATAGATAGCACTATAATTCCTTAAACCTATAAATAAAAAGTTGTATTTCATATCTACAAAGTGGTAATAGTGCTATTTTTTTATGTGATATTAAATATGTGAGTATTATGTTTGTAAATAGGAAAGTTTGGATGGAGAAATGTAAATACATAAGAATGATGTGATATTATGTAAATATACCAAAAATAAGAATAAGAGTGATCCCAAATTCCACTTAGCTAATCTGTAAAAAACAAGTTTTTTAGCAATTATGATTGTTAATCTATTTGGGGCAGGCTGAAGTGATATTTTTGGGGAAATTGAGGCATCCTCACCTTGTCAAGTTGATTGGTTATTGCTATGAGAATGAGCACAGGCTGCTGGTGTATGAATATATGGCAAAGGGTAACTTAGAGAATCACTTGTTCCAACGTATGTATGATGATCTCCAAAATTACCAGTTAATTTCTTAATTATTATTTGTTTGCATCAATGAGAAGGATGAAAAAAGTTCAGTTACACAGCAATAATATTCCTTAGTCCCAAAACTAAGTTTTTTATAGGTAGGGAGGATATTCATTGTCCTAGAAAGAAGTAGTTTATTAGAAAGTCTCAAAACTAAGTTTTTTATAGGTAGGGAGGATATTCATTGTCCTAGAAAGAAGTAGTTTATTAGAAAGTCTCAAAACTAAGTTTTTTATAGGTAGGGAGGATATTCATTGTCCTAGAAAGATGTAGTTTAGTAGAAAGTCTCAAAATTAAGTTTTTTATAGGTAAGAAGGATATTCATTGTCCTAGAAAGAAATAGTTTAGTAGAAAGTTAGTTTCGGCTCGTAGACTCAGAGTTAAGGAATTTGTTTTGTGTTTCAGACTGTAATAAGATTGTGGAATTTATTCCTGTTGCTTTTTAGTATTTTTTTGGGTGAAAAGATGTTTTTTTTGCAATCATATCTATTAAAATATGGTGATTGCAAGGAAATTTTTGTCTGACTTTTTAAAAAAGATGAATATTTATAATTTACACCATAACTTTTTAAGAAGTTACTTTCCTCATCATAACTTTATAACCATGTTTACAAAAATAAAATAACTTTGCATGCTATTTTATTGTACCAAGATTAATTTTTTATCATTCTGAACAGAGTTATTTGCTTCCTTACCATGGCCAACAAGACTGAAGATTGCAGTGGGAGCTGCTAAGGGTCTGGCTTTCCTGCATGACACTGAGAAGCCAGTAATTTACAGAGATTTTAAAGCTTCTAACATCTTATTAGATTCGGTAACACACCTTTCCTTTCCTAGCTAAGCTAAGAGGACAAATTGCATCAGTAGTAAAAGCCAAATTCACATATTGTTCACTTGAGACTAAGGAATGCTTGAAACAACATCAGAATTCTGAAAAATGAAAGAACATTTATAGCAAAATTCTAATGTAGAAAGATCTCATAAATGGAGAGAAGACCTCTCAGCCTAACCTTCTCCACTTCTCAGGATTACACAGCAAAACTATCAGACTTTGGCCTCGCAAAGAACGGTCCCGAAGGAGACAACACCCATGTTTCAACCAGAGTCATGGGAACACAAGGATACGCCGCACCAGAGTACATCATGACAGGTATAAACTAGGGCTATCAAAATGGCTCATTGTTTGAACACAGACAAAGATATGTGTCTCCAAATACTACTCATCAATTATATATATATATATATTTATATATATATATATTGATGAGTAGTATTTTTAATAAAACTAATTGACTTCAAGGCTGCAAAGATTTATAATCACTTAAAAGTATTAATTTAAAAAAATAGAATAGTTTAATAGATTTCGTACGGGCCTTGTTAATGATGTTTTAATATAAACAATAATTTTTAAAAATTGCCCCAACCCTTAACATCTTATGGCTACATGATTAGGGTTGTCAAAATAACTCTTTGTTCGTGAACAGCTCGTGTTGGGCTCGTTTGCTTCGGTTCGCTAAGCAAACGAGCTGAACACGAACACAATTTCTTGAGCTCGAAATATAAACAAGCCGAACACAAGCTAAGCTTGGGCTCGCTCGTGTTTGGCTTGTTTACACCCCTAGTATAAACTATCACACACTATCTATTTCTAGTGCATTCAATACAATCCTTCTCAAATCATAATCTAATTGTCAGGCCATCTCACAGCAAAGAGTGATGTATACAGTTTTGGAGTTGTGTTGCTAGAGATACTAACTGGAAGAAGATCAGTGGATACAAAGAGGCCCAGCAGAGAACAGAACCTTGTGGAGTGGGCGCGGCCATGCCTGAACGATGCGAGGAAGCTATCACGAATAATGGATCCCAGCCTTGATGGGAATTACTCAACGAAAGCTGCGCTGAAGGCGGCAGCAATGGCTTACCAGTGTTTGAGCCAGAGCCCCAAGACAAGGCCACAAATGTGTGCCACTGTTGAGGTTTTGGAAGCTCTGTTGGACTTGAATGATGGAATGGTAGGCAGCTTTGTGTTCACCGAAAATGGTGGTGTTGATGAAGAAGAGAAGAAAGGAGCAAAGGAAAATGGAAACTGCAACAATGGACAGAGATACAGAAAACAGTCTGGTAAATCTGGAGGCCATTTTGATCTTTCAGTAAACAGAAACTTAGCAAGAAGACAATTTGAGAATGGGATAAAGTTAGTGGAGGATATGAAGCGGAAATAGAGTATTAGAAATTGATCATTTGTATACTTTATTTTTTTGGCTTTTGAAAATTCAAAGATAGGATAAAGTGGAGTGCAATTTTCCAATTATATTAGATGTGAAACAAGTAGAGCTGAAGAATTGAGGATTTCATTGCCATACTTTGAGTTTTATCTTCAAAAAATAGATGGTAATTCAATGATGGATGTCAGTGGGTGGGAAAAAATTTGAGTGCGTAAGACGTACGCAGCGCTGTGTACGTTAGGGTTATACAGAGGGTATTGGGGGATTATATCCTCTGTAACCTCCTCGTAACCTACGTGTAACCTACATGTGCCTTCTAGTAAGTTTCACGCTTCTGTTTTCATATATTTGTAGGTCACAGGTAGGTTACAGGGAGGTTACAGAGGGTATAATGCTGATATACCCCCCAATACCTTCAGTACAACCCTGATGTACGCAAACTTTTCTCTCGTGAATGACTATGGAATTATTTCCTTCCATATATAAATAAAAATAAAATTATGAAAGGAGATTAGCATGAAGAGAATATAAAAAGAAATTACCTTCAAGTGACAACCTGCAAGTAATTTTTCAAATATATGAAAGCATTTTTGCATATGGAAGAAAATAATTGAAGGAGTTACACGGGAGTTAATAGAACTTTTACTATTTATAAAATCATTATATGGCAGTTATCTTGATTTTTTGATTGTATCGGTTTAATTATTTGGGTTTGGTAATTTATTTTAAATACATAGGACATGGTTTTTTTAGTAATAAAAATTTAAAATGTTATGTTATTCAAGATTGAAATGATTTTTTTTTCTTATTTAGATAAATTTAAGTACTTTTGTTATAAATATATAACTTTTAAACATAAAACATAAAATGAACTGCGCATATTAATACCCATCATATATGTTCAACACTCCACATAATTCATCAGGAGTCATGATGTTATGCATCAGTACTCCAATCACAATGCATCACATGTACAGTCCACGAATTAAACTATTTTGATTTTTGCATTCACTGGGGGTCGGACCGTACATGTGATGCATTGTGATTGGAGTCCTGATACAGTTTTGCATCAAGACTTCTTCCGATGTAATATTTTTAATATTTTTTCTTAGAAATAAGTACTCTGTGAATTTTTTTTCTTAGGATTCAAAATAATTTTATTTATTATTATTATTTTTTTTAAGTTTGCTTTATATACTTGTTTAATGTATTTTTAACATTCTTTTATTTTTTATTTTAAAGAATAAATCAACTTATTGAAAAGAAAAATTTTAACAACTTTAGATATTTTAAGTGCTTCTAAAAATAATTAGACATATTTTCAATGATCATCCAACATAAATTATTATAATTATTTTTAATTATTTATTATAGAACAATTTACATCCCAATACACTACACAAGCACTCCCTATTTATTGCTCCAGCCAAAAGTGAGAAGGTATAGCAATTTCATTCAATTTGCCCCAAGTATAAAAATAATACCATGACGTGCATAAGA
>NW_018165702.1:38653-39401 GCF_001263595.1 Phalaenopsis equestris | reverse complement strand
AAATATATATATATATATATATATATATATATATATATATATATATATATATATTAGAAAAACTCGAAGGCGAATATATTAATAAAAGGAAAGTAGATATAAGTTGGACGAAAGGGCTCGAATTGACACCTTAACCACCCGACATACAACATATATAGGAAATACATGTATACCCAAAAAAAAAAAAAAAAGAAATAAGATTTAAAAAGTAGATGTAGAAATGGTATGCCAAAAGTCTGCCAACACTCGCAAATTCACTTAGCTTGCGAATGAGCCAATTTAGCAGTGCATCTACCTCTGGTTCTAGGACAGAAGCCAGATATATATATATAGAGTAAATAGTTATATGAATTAAAGTTATATCATGAAAATAACACAAAATATTCAATTATAAAACAAGTGCTCAATATCATAAGCCATTTTTTTATTAAAATAAAATTAATTTATGATAATATTTCTTTTTTTTTTATTTTGTTTAAATATCTTTTAAATTTTAACTAGTTAGGGCTGTAAACGAGCCGAGCTTGACCGAGCTCAGGCTTGGCTCGTGTTCGGCTCGTTTGAAATAGCTCGTGTTTGAAATCGGCTCGTGTTCGAAATAGGCTCGTGACCAGTGTGTTCTTGTTCGGCTCGATTTAAATATTCATGTTCGTGTTCGGCTCGTGTTCAGCTCAAAATTGGCTCGTTAAACTAAAATTGAGAAAAAATAGATGTGAAGTGTGGGATTCGAACCTGGATCAAATTTATA
>NW_018165702.1:32263-38640 GCF_001263595.1 Phalaenopsis equestris | reverse complement strand
CTTAAAAATTTGTTCGTGTTCGGCTCGTTAGGCTTAACAAACGAGCCGAACACGAGCTGTTCGTGAACAACGAGCCAAATTGACAGCCCTAAGTATAGTGTATCATATCATTATGATATAATTTACATCATGATATTCCTCAAATAAAATTTTCTTGTTGGCATGGCATATATACATATAATTTATTATTTATAATCAATAAAACTAAATAAAATAGATGGATCGAGTTAGTTCAGATCTCTCTTTTCTCACCAAAAACTTAATAAGAAATGATTAAATTTGAAAGTGAAAACTCAATTAACTAAGTTGTACAGCTTTTAAAATATATATATTTTTCTTTGGGTAGAGAGATGGTAGGACGGATATTTCATGTCATAACTCAAGTCAAAATTGGCTATTTTAATGAGGTAATTACATACAGACCACCCGAAACATTGATATTTACGAATTAAGCACCGGTTGATTTTTTTGAACCACTGAACTACTGATGTATTTGATAAAATAGCACACAAAAAAAAAAGTTAATATCACTTTTTTTTTTAAATGAAATACACAATTTATTTAAAACACCAAAATGATATATATGTAAATAAGAATGTTTATGTTTGAGATATGTAAATACATAAGAATTCTGTGCTATATAAAATTTCCTATAGTTTAATCTGATTTTGATGAAAAATAAATAATGGTGTGTGTGTCTATATATACATATATTCTAATTACATTCGTTGTAATTTTAAAATTATACATATAACAAGCAAAGTCATATGTAAAGCCAGTCTTTTTTTTGTAAAATTGATCTTGGGTGACACCCTTTATATCTCTTAGATCTTTAGAATGTGGTTGATGTGGCGACCCTGTCAAAGTCATACAGACCCAAAGACTTACCATGAAAATTTAGATATTGGTTAGTACATTTCTCGTTAGATGGTGTGTTAGACAAGGATTAGAGTGTTAAGTAGTATTTTCGACGCGTCTAGCTATTGTTCTCTGCTAGATTGATCATTCTAGCCAAACGTCACTTATTGTGTATTTTAGTGTGCTTGCATGCTTTATAGTCATTGTAGTATATTTGGGCATTCTTCTGTAGGGAGTCATGCCTATATATACGCATACACACGGGTTTCATTAAAGGGGGAGCATGTGATGATTTCTACTAACCATTTGCTTGCAAATGTTATTTAGCTTCCCCAATAAAAAGGACACGGCTCAGATACGATTGCATGTTAACTGGTGCTAACCCCTTTTTCTGTAGTTTGAGTTTTGCTCTTTCATATATATTTTGATAGTCATAGAATCGAGTCTGTATCAGAATTAAGGTACGACCACGGGCTTCGAGGCGTACGACGCATTGAGACACATGGCAAGGGACCGGCAGCAGCAGCTCGTGTCATGTACTTTAAGTCTGAAACTACTTCTTGAATAGATTTAGGACCAGACATATATATACGGAGTCCGACCGCATTTACTATTTTTCCTGGGATAAGTCGTCGACCCAGCAGCACTAGCCTTTGCTTAACTTTCATATTACATGCTTGAATGTTTGAAATGAATTTCATTGTTTCTTTGCGTGGCTTATCTAGGTATATCACCATTGCAATCTAGGTTCTTCTAAAAACCTAAAGTTTTAATCTTTTATAATATTAATAAAATTTTAGGACTAACTAAAATTTAGGATTAAAACATTCAAGATTTTTCAAAAAATTAAAAAAAAATTATACTTTACTTTTTTGCATGCCTTTGGGCTAGATTTAAAATAATCTCGCATGCATGGTTATACACCAAGTCATATTAATAGGGCCTTCATGCCTAAGACTTGAATAGATGACTGCATCATATACATCTATTCGATGAGGAGCCCCACACTCCTCCAATCTGATTGGGCAACACTCTTTCTACATAAGAGGTTGTCTAGAACACTTAGGTCATTAGAAGGCTCCCCGACCCAGATGGGGTATAAGTCCTTTGTGAGAAGTGTCTTCAGCTTTGTAGCTAAACCTCCCATTTCTTTTCTTTCCAGTGGCATCTTCACAATTTATTTGGTGCATGTAAATCCCGCTTATTGGAGCTCCACCTTACAGTTACATGCTAGAGTTTTGTTCCTCTAACCTTAAGGCTACGAATACCCCCTCGGATGATGCAATTTATGGATTGATGATGAGGAATCTTCAGTTGTGTTGGGTCAACTACCTTCACAACGAAGTAGACTTAGGGTCTCCACTACTTGGGATGATGAATTTGTGGCACCATAACCCGGCTGTCTCTACCTTTTTAAGGATCACTCAACCTCCCATTGTTGAGCCCCTCTGAGCCACGTCATCCTTTTGTAACCTAGTTGATGTTTTCTTGACCATCTCTACCGCCGATAGGTAAAACACCCGTTTGGGATACAATGATTTCTTTTTTGCCCTTATGGCCTGAGAAGCCTTGAAGCATAGTGATATTCCTGTCGAGCCGACTCAGCTATTTCACCGGACCTCACCTATCGGCGTGTTGTTGACCACTCGTGGATTGGAGGGACTTATCCTCCCCCAGGTGGGTCAGTATAGGCTCCCAAGGTGTTGAGATTCCCCTAGTTGAACTAACCATCCTTTGATAACCTATCTACCGGTTATCACTATAAAGTAAGCAAAACATCTTTATCGAGAGTATTACCGGGTATTCCCTAAGATGTAGTTAACCAAAGAGATATGTTATTTTGGGAGTGCTCTTGCCCCAGAATAAGAAGTGTTCTTTTCGGTTCACTGGTTTGGGTGCCTTAAATAGGGATCTTTTCGTGGAAATTGGCTTCAAGGTATTTCGAGCTGATCCTATTTGGACATATATTCTCGACCTATCACGTTAGGATTACCCATATATAATCCCTCCATGTTTCTTTTAATTGTCTGTTTATCTTTTTTGTCGTATATCCCTTCCCTCAAGTTTGTCTCATCTTCAAATCATTTATACGATCTAGGAGGGAGATTTACTCAAATGGTGAAATCATAAGACAATACTAAATAGACAAGCAGGTGACTCCAAAATTAAAAATGAACCAAAAACAAATGCATTTACCAAAAGTTTTGCCTATCACATAGAAAATAGATAATGATGAATGTGACGATTGTCGATTCTCAACATCATCATTTTCCCCGACTCTTGCACCCTGAATTTCTTTATATGGCTCAAAATAGTAACATAAAAAATATAAGATCTCTTAACCGAAAAATACTTCAATTGCCTTCTGGTTATTTTATTAAAATATCTATTGTAACATCAATAATTTAGTGTGATCAAGATCCTAATCTATACACAATATTAAGCATTTATAATAATCTCTCAAATGGGCACATCTAATGATATTGAACTAGAGCACCAACACATGTATTATATGTTAGATATACTGATAGGTAGGGTTGTCAATTTGGCTCGTTGTTCGCGAACAGCTCGTGTTCGGCTCGTTAAGCAGCTCGTGTTCGGCTCGTTCGTTAAGCCTAACGAGCCCAACACGAACAAATTTTTAAGCTCGAAATGTAAACGAGCCGAACACGAACAAAAGTTTGTTCGCTCGTGTTCGGCTCGAATTGGCTCGAAAATAAATATATATAAATATATATAATATATATTCATAAAATTAAATATTATAAATTATAATTAATTGATTTTTTTAAAAAAATAAATTATCATATTTTAAAAAATTGTTCCTATAAATTATAATATATAAAAAAAATATTAAGAATATTATATTACTAATTTACTATAACTTATTTAAATAATTAAATATTATATATGTATTTAGCGTTTGTCGTATAGGATATTAGTTGAAAACTTAAACCCTAACTTCGCTCCCATTCCCGCCTCGAAAGGTTATATATATATATATATAACAATAAAATATACCGAGATAAAAAACCCTAACAGCGATCCGCAGCTCCCATTCCCGTCTCGAAAGTTCTGGGGTGCGGTTGTCGTTTGCTCCTCATCTCAAAATCGCAGAAGGCACCTCCTCTGATCCTCTCAAAATCGCGGAAGGCTCTCTGGTTTCATGTTCTTCTGCTAACATCTACATCTATTTCGCGTCGGATAGTCAGCGTTGGCTCGACTGCTCGGTTTTCTTGCTTGGTTGCTCGATACTCTTGCTTCGTTGCTAGATATTCTTGCTTGGTTTTTTGTTTACTTACAGAGGTACCTCTTCGCTTAACTTTTCTTAAATTTCTTTTAGATTTACTTAGATTTTTTGAGTGAAACCAAGTTTTTTAGCGTTTTGGCAGTGAAATCTCGCATGTTGAATTTAGATCTGATTTTTTATGGATGAGATCTGATATAAGGGTTGTTGAAAACTTTAAAAAATTTGATCTCTTCTTCTCTTTCTCGGCAGTGTTGGTTCGATTGATTGGTATTCTTGCTTGGTTGCTCGATATTCTTGGACGGCTGCTTGTTTGGATACGTAGTTGTTATATTTGAGTATCATTTCTGTAATATTTCATATTTATCTTCAGATATGCCTCTTGTCCTAATATTTCTTAAATTTCTTTTATATATATCATTTCTGTCCATATTTATCTTCAGGTAATATTTCTTAACTTTATTCATGCTTTGAGTACATAGTTAATAACTTTCAACTTGACTAGAGCCTTTATCTAAACATTAGTTTGTCTATTAAATTTTTCCTAATCCTTGGCTCAAATTTTTGAGGGTCCGCTGCACTAATAAGTTTCCTGCCATACCTTACAACTCCATCTCCTTCCCAAACCTACTAAATAAACAAACCTCAGCTATAAAATATGAAATATTTGTGACACAAGAAACCGCCATAAATGTACAGGGCCGGAGCCCAAAAAGTCGCATAAGCCACTAAAGAACTGAAGTATAGGTTATAGAACTAAAGTATAGGTTATAGCAAATCACTATGAATTATAAATGAATGCTTTTTACCACTTTTATTCTGATTTTCTAGATTTTTAGCGAAGTTGGAGTGGTTCTCATCTATCAGTTTATCCTTAAGAAGTTACCTTTTGTTTCTTAGAAGGTTTGTCAGAAATTGTTTTATCATGCATTCATAAAATGGTATTTGAAATCTTTACAAAGATTGAAGAATACTTTGATTGAATATAAATAATTCAAAATACATGTAACATATTGAATAAATTCATGAAAGCTTGTAATTGAATCAAATTATAGTAGGCTCAGATTTAATTTAATATGTGAACTTATTCACTCTATATAGTTGCATTTTAAACATGCCATTCTGGATATATATATACATAACTCAAATCTATAAGTATTAAATGCTCATCATCTTAGAGTCTTGTTTTTAACCTTGATAATTCTACATAAGATTGACAAGTTGCATGCATCATGCATCCAAACCATAAAAGAACTTATTCACTCTATATAGTTGCATTTTAATTGGTCTTGTAATTAAAAATAAGAGAATGGGGCATTTACAATAATTATCAGCAGCTAAATAGAATTTTCATGTAAATACCAACTTATTTCCAACTTTAACATCCAATTCTTTCTCATGTTGCTTATTAGTGGCTTATCTTGTAAATGCAATGAATCATGTTTTTGTTAATGTTTTGAGAGTTTAAATCTGTTTAGCCAAAATTACTATAATATGTGCCAACTCTCTTTCTCCATTCTTAATGTGAATTCTTTATCTGAAGTGTGTTTATGCATTTTTGACTTGGTAGTATGTCTAAAGTGATACTAATTATGAGTTTTTTATTTCATTTACAGTGCAAATATGTCTGAACTTGATCTTTCACAATCTGAATCATCCAGCAATAAGTTGATAGCTATATCAGAAGCTCATAATAACAATGAAAATGTCAATCTTACTTCGCAAGGTACAGAGCCAGATGAAGTTCTTCATGTTGTCATAGATAATAACATTGAAGAAGTTAGTACTAAGAAGGGTAGGAAGAGAAATTCTACAGTGTGGGAGCATTTTGTGGAGGCTACATTTCCAATTAAGGGGGTCGCAACTTCTTTTTGGCAATGCAAATGTTGTCGATCGAAGTTTCAAAAATCTAAATCAGGAACTACTTCTCAACTTCTACGTCATGTTAGAGAATGTGTACAAATCAAAGTTAAAAACAAGGAGATCGATGATCTTTCTGAAAAAAGGCAAAAAATGTTAAATTTTATGCCACTCGAACTTGGTGCAGATATTGAGATCCCAATATTTCATGATAAAAAAACCTACGATCAACATAAGGTTAGAGAAATCATTTTCAAAAAGATTATAGTGCATGAGTATCCGTTTAATATTGTTGAGCATACATGGTTTAATATTCTATTGAAATCCTTGAACCCTAATTATGAGAAAGTTTCAAGGAATACAATAAAAAATGATTGTATGAAGATTTTTGAGTTTGAGAAAGAGAAGTTAA
>NW_018165702.1:31245-32173 GCF_001263595.1 Phalaenopsis equestris | reverse complement strand
CCTCATGCTGGTACATTCATTTGTGATGTCATTTCTCATTGTTTGTTAGATTGGAAGATACAAGATAAAGTATCTACTATCATTTTAGACAATGCTCGTAATAATGATGTTGTTGCTAGCTTGCTTCATTCAAATTTTATGGCAAGAGGAAAACTGCATTTTAAGGGACATTTTTTTCATGTTCGTTGTTGTGCGCATATTTTAAATATTATGGTGCAAGTTGGCTTAAAAGAGATTCACGACATCATTTATAATATCAGAGAGGCTATCAAATATATAAAGAAATCGCCAGCAAGGTTGCATAAGTTCGTTGACATAGCAAAACAATTAGGGATATCAACAAAAAAGGGTTTGTGCATTGATGTTCCAACAAGATGGAACTCAACATTCTTAATGGTTGAATCTGCTCTTATTTTTCGTAATGTGTTCACTCACTTTGCTGATCGAGATAATAATTTCAATTGGTTGTCTTCAGATTCAGATTGGGATAGATATGATAAAATCAGAAAATTTCTTGTTGTATTTAATAATGTGACAAAAATGATTTCAGGTTCTTCTTACCCCACTTCAAATATTTTTCTGCTCGTTGTGATGCATATAAAGAAATTGTTGCTATTGATAAAATCAGAAAATTTCTTGTTGTATTTAATAATGTGTCAAAAATGATTTCAGGTTCTTCTTACCCCCACTTCAAATATTTTTCTGCCCGCTGTGATGCATATAAAGAAATTGTTGTTATATGAGCCATCTTCTTCTAATGAGTTTAACAGAAACATGACTTTTGTAATGAGAGGTAAATTTGATAAATATTGGGGTGAATGTAATCTCTTAATGTCTATCGCAGTTGTTTTAGACCCTCGCTTGAAAATTAAGTTTATACAGTTTAGTTTTGCAAATACATATACATCTGTTGAGTCAGACTCTAAAA
>NW_018165702.1:28698-31064 GCF_001263595.1 Phalaenopsis equestris | reverse complement strand
GGAATCAACATTTAGTACCGGTGGAAGAGTTCTTAGTGATTATAGAAGCTCGCTCTCGGCAAATACGGTGAATGTATTAATATGCACTTCAAGCTGGATTAGATCTTCCACAAGTAGTTTTAAAACTCCTTTTGGTAATTTTCTCTCAACAAGTTTTTAGCTTTTCTTAACCTTTTCATTTTATATTCTTATCACTTATGTTCTCTCAACAATTAGTCTAGATGGTACATATATAATATAAATATATAAGAATTGGTTGGTATGTATTTGTGGTTTATATCCAGTTTAGCGTATGTTAACCTTTTTATTTTATGTTTTGATAATTTTTTTTTATATATTTTGTTCCAGCAAGAATTAATGGAAGAAGAACACCTCCAGGTAAATTTACCTGAGTAGATTGATGGAGGAACAACTTCAAGACACATCTTCTAATTGAGCTTTGGGCAAGCTGAACTTTATGTTTGGTTGATGGAATTAAACTTTATGCATTGTTGATGAAATTATACTTTATGCTTACTGTGAGCTTTGGGCAAGATGATATTCTTTGTCATGGGTTCTAAGATATAATGCTAATCTAGCATAGGGTGTTGACATCTTGTTTGAATATGCATATAATTTTCATATTTTCCTCAAGCTGATTGTATATTCTAACCATTTTTATCTTCTAATAATATATTTAGTCTATTTTTTTGCATCATTTTTAATCGTGGTTTGCCAAAAAAAATTGTTCTTTTGAGGCATTTTAGAGGCATCTGAATCTGGCAGGGGAAGGGGCATTTCAGAAGGTATATAGCTATACCTCTATTATCTCTAGATTATTATAATTGTCATTCTTTCATGGAAGCTGCATTTTATTTTAGTGAGAATTTGGAAAATTGAGGGTGGCTGATTTGTAAATAGTAGGTTTCAGGAAAATGGAGGGTAGTTGACTTGTAAATATTAGGTTTCAAGCTGATTGCATTCTTTCATGGAGAAAATGATCCAAAATATTTCAGTTATTAGAGATCTAAAAGTGAATATATTCTTTGTCATGGGTTCTAAGATATAATGTTAATCTAGCATAGGGTGTGGACATATTGTTTGAATAGGCCTACAATTTCTATATTTTCATCAAGTTGATCGTATATTCTAACTATTTTTAGCTTCTAACAAAATATTTAATCTATTTTTTTTTCATC
The DNA here is from genome assembly GCF_001263595.1 of Phalaenopsis equestris. Classification (NCBI taxonomy): domain Eukaryota; kingdom Viridiplantae; phylum Streptophyta; class Magnoliopsida; order Asparagales; family Orchidaceae; genus Phalaenopsis; species Phalaenopsis equestris. The sequence continues at coordinate 29,886 of NW_018165702.1, read as the reverse complement.
ATTTTTAATCATGGTTTGCCAAAAAAAAATGTTCTTTTGAGAACATTTCAGAGACAGCTATCTGAATCTGGCTTATGAAGGGGCATTTCAGAAGGTATATAACTATACATCTATTATCTCTAGATTATTACAATTGTCATTCTTTCATGGAAGCTGCATTTTATTTTAGTTAGGATTTAGAAAATGGAGGGTGGCTGATTTGTAAATAGTAGGTTTCAGGAAAATGGAGGGTAGTTGACTTGTAAATATTAGGTTTCAAGCTGATTGCATTCTTTCATGGAGAAAATGATCCAAAATATTTCAGTTATTAGAGATCTAAAAGTGAATATATTCTTTGTCATGGGTTCTAAGATATAATGTTAATCTAGCATAGGGTGTGGACATATTGTTTGAATAGGCCTACAATTTCTATATTTTCATCAAGTTGATCGTATATTCTAACTATTTTTAGCTTCTAACAAAATATTTAATCTATTTTTTTTTCATCATTTTTAATCATGGTTTGCCAAAAAAAAAATGTTCTTTTGAGACATTTCAGAGACAGCTATCTGAATCTGGCTTATGAAGGGGCATTTCAGAAGGTATATAACTATACATCTATTATCTCTAGATTATTACAATTGTCATTCTTTCATGGAAGCTGCATTTTATTTTAGTTAGGATTTAGAAAATGGAGGGTGACTGATTTGTAAATAGTATGTTTCAGAAAAATGGAGGGTGGCTGATTATTATAATTGTCATTCTTTCCATGGAAGCTGCATTCTTTCATGGAGGGTGGCTGATTTGTAAATAGTAGGTTTCAAGTTGATTGCATTCTTTCATGAAGAAAATGATCCAAAATATTTCAGTTATTGGAGCATTTGGTTTTCAAAGCTAATTGTTAATATACCATGTAAAAGAAGTTTGAAATTTAGCTTGTTATAATGTTGCTTTCTCTTAACAAAAGGACAGAAGGTATATAACTATACATCTATTATCTCTAGATTATTATAATTGTCATTCTTTCATGGAAGTTGCATTTTATTTTAGTTAGGATTTGGAAAATGGAGGATGGCTGATTTGTAAATAGTAGGTTTTAGAAAAATGGAGGGTGGCTGATTATTATAATTGTCATTCTTTCCATGGAAGCTGCATTCTTTCATGGAGGGTGGCTGATTTGTAAATAGTAGGTTTCAAGTTGATTGCATT
>NW_018165702.1:17752-28382 GCF_001263595.1 Phalaenopsis equestris | reverse complement strand
GCATTTTATTATATTCTAACTATTTTTAGCTTCTAACAAAATATTTAATCTATTTTTTTTTCATCATTTTTAATCATGGTTTGCCAAAAAAAAATGTTCTTTTGAGACATTTCAGAGACAGCTATCTGAATCTGGCTTATGAAGGGGCATTTCAGAAGGTATATAACTATACATCTATTATCTCTAGATTATTACAATTGTCATTCTTTCATGGAAGCTGCATTTTATTTTAGTTAGGATTTAGAAAATGGAGAGTGACTGATTTGTAAATAGTAGGTTTTAGAAAAATGGAGGGTGGCTGATTATTATAATTGTCATTCTTTCCATGGAAGCTGCATTCTTTCATGGAGGGTGGCTGATTTGTAAATAGTAGGTTTCAAGTTGATTGCATTCTTTCATGAAGAAAATGATCCAAAATATTTCAGTTATTGGAGCATTTGGTTTTCAAAGCTAATTGTTAATATACCATGTAAAAGAAGTTCGAAATTTAGCTTGTTATAATGTTGTTTTCTCTTAACAAAAGGATGGAATTGGCAGCTCCATCTCTTTTGGAGTGGAATGCGAGATTCATGGTTCTAAGAACTTTTCTTTACTTTGACTGTTGAGTTGAGGGAATTCCTATTTTCTATAAAGTTCTTGTTTTCTTGATGGATTTCATTTTTTAAGGTGACCTGTCCTTCATCTGGGATTATATGTTGAGAGGGTTTTGTTGCTATTTTGTATTAATATTATCATATTTTTTTAATAGCAAGCAATATCGCCAACTTGATTTTTGAATTTTATTGATAAGGAAATTCATGCACCTATTTGGGGCTAAATTTTGCTGATTCTACGTCATTGAAGTTCTTATTTAAAGCAAACAAAAACTCTTATATAATTAAGTTTGATTGTTACACTGATGCAATATTGCACGTTAGGAAAAAAAGTCAAATTATATGGTTTGATTGTCTTTGTAAAAGCTATCATCAAACTCATAGAGGAAGATGCTGACTCCTTTGCAAAGAGGGCCGAGATGTACTACAAGAAACGACCGGAGCTTATGAAGTTTGTGGAGGATTTCTACCGAGCATACTGTGCCTTGGCTGAAAGATATGACCTGAGCTTATGTTATTGTAATATCCACATGTCAATATTGGCTATAGACCTGAGAACTTGAGCTGTTTTCCAACACAGTGTCTTCCTTGTTTACAGAAATTAGGTTTAATAGTTTGAGTTGTATGTAAATCATAAGAAGAATAAAATGTTCAATACAATTATTTCTTAAATTTTGATTTATATTTTGAGATTTTATTATTTTTTGTACTCTTGTTTAGTTTGTACATTTTAAAAATTGTAATAAATCGGTTTTTATTTTGTAAGTTTTTGCTCTTGTAAAATTTTCTTATGTTATCATTTTTTAGTTAATAAATTTCTTAAACTTTTGTAGGAAATCTGTTCTTGAAAATTTTAAAATAAAATTATTACTTTTTTTAAAAAAATTTAATTATAATAATTTTATATTATAACGAGCCAATTTCGAGCCGAACACGAACAAAAAAATGTAATTCGAGCCGAACACAAACAAAAAAATGTAATTCGAGCCGAACACGAACACACTGTTCACGAGCTATTTCGAACACGAGTCAATTTCGAACACGACTCGGTTTCGAACGAGCCGAACACGAGCCGAGCCTCAGATTTACAGCCCTACTGATAGATACTCCACTAAATTTAAAAAGCTAGATGGAAAATTTTTCTCCAATTTGGAAAATTTGACTTGAATATTTTATTCAAGTCATAGCAAAGAGTTCTCATTTAAATGTGCTTAACACAGGTACTTAAATAATAAGCTTAGCCCAATCAAAAATTAACTACAAGTTGTAGTAAAGTCCTAAATGTTATTAGCCTTAAACACACCATGAAAATATCATAATTATGGCATTCTATCTCAACTAACTTTTCAGATCTTATGACAACACATCTACTCAAATTTGGTGCATATCCATCTAGCATCTTCAGTGATTACACACGCACACAGTGTTCTTCATTGATCTAATGCAAGGCAGCATTTGGCTTGAAGCATTAAAACATTTTCATTTGGTATTTTTTTGGAGCTCAAACTCTGCCTTCTGTTCTTATGTAATACTACAAATCTATTATTGCATTGAAGTTATCATTCATTTTCTCTTTTACATTCATTACTATGTTGAATATAATTTCATAGTTATTTTTTATATGCAATATACTGAAATTGTTGATATAAGTTTATTCTAACACAATAAATCCCAAAAAAATATTCATTTTATTATAATTATGATCAGCACGATAATGTGATTGTTTATTATCTGTCAACATGGGTGAGTTAATAATCTTTAGAATCAAAGTAATCCTTTACCATATCTAATCTCCACTCAACTTCAATGGGGGTCTTAAATTACCCAAAAAAAAATCAAATTTTACGCACTTAAACTCAACTTAGACACTAATTTCTCAAGCTTATATAGGTCCTCTGAAACTGAATTATCTTTCAGATTAGCTTCTTCAGTCCTACAAAGAGATTAAATCATTTTCGTAGTATATTAAAATCTATTTTAGGGTTGAGGATGATCACAATGCAAAAAAAATCAAATTTTACGCACTTAAACTCAACTTAGACACTAATTTCTCAAGCTTATATAGGTCCTCTGAAACTGAATTATCTTTCAGATTAGCTTCTTCATTCCTACAAAGAGATTAGATCATTATCGTAATATATTAAAATCTATTTTAAGGTTGAGGATGATCACAATAACAGATAGCTTGGAATGATATGTGTAACCTTCCCACAAGGTTTCTTCAGCCCCCCTTAATTTTATGAGGATAGGACTAAAGAGGATAGGACTAAAGAGATATTAAATGCAAGTAATATTATGCAACCTAATTTATAAGAATGTATAATACATGAATAAAGTCTAAGAATTTCAATAACAATCACATAATACAAATATATATAAAGAGAGCAAATTAATATGAACACAACAATTTTTTATGTGATTCAGTTTGAGCTAATATCTATGCCCAGATGTCCATTACATCTAAATTTCTTGCATGACATTCACTAAATTAAATTTTATCACTCTTTATATATACTCAAAGCTTAACTTTACTTTTTTTCTTCTCTTTTGCGCAAATAAGACTAATGAGAATAGTAAAGTGAGATATTAAGGATCTGTCTTTTCTGTTTTCTATTTTTATTTTTGTTTTTAATATGTTTTATTTTTGTTTTGTTTTCTGTTTTTAGAAAACACATTCGATACTGTTATGATTTATATATTTTTTAAAACAAAAAATATAAAACATCTTTGGTGGGTATTTTTAAATTTTTTAAGGAAAAAAACTATAATTTCTATAAAATGGTTGGGTCCACATACGCTCTAGTATTATGCTCTGCCGCCCATGGCGTATGCGACATCTTTCTTGCTTTACCTAACATGAAGACTTACATGTGGGCGGGTGGGGACTATGGGCGTGCGGCGTGTGGTGGCTTTAGGCTGGAGAGGGCCAGCGGCGGCGGCCGGCTACAGGCGACTGGTGACAGGCGGAGGCGGAGGCGGGTAGCAGGCGGCAACAGCGAGGCTTGGAGGTGACCGCCTGCCGGCGCGACGACAAGCTGCTGAGAGCGGGGACCGGTGGCGAGATGATTGAAAGATTGCGTTACAAATAGGACACATCAAAAAAATATTCAAGAACTTTACATGAACAAAGGTAAGAGTACTAGTTAGAAATTTTAAAATAAGCAAAAAATTGTTCATGCAGCAAAGAAGAACTACATCCCAACATTTTTTATACAAAAAGCTGTATAAAAGCCTAGCCACTTTAAAGTTGCGTACTTGAACAAAAGTGGAAAGAAAGAAAAGCATATAATAATAAAGGAAAGAAGACTTTCAATGTCATTTAGACTGACTCAAATAGCGGGAGTATCATATGATCAATAGAAGTCTAATCTTTGTTTGATAGCTTTTTAGGGACCCTCCAATAAGAAAGTTGATAAGCTAAATGAATGTCTTTTGATGAGATGCATGATACAGTATATTTGTTGAATACAATTCTTATTAATTTAAGAAAGTAACATATTTTGAAGGTGCATGCAAACCTAGATAGTAAATAGGTTGAGCTTCAAGGTGAATTACAATGCATTAAAAAAAAAATGGTTTACTTACTAAAACATTATCATGTCATAAATTGATAAAAGAAAATCTGATCTTGAAAACTATAGTGGATTACTTTCATAAATTGGCAGACAAAAAAACTTAGAATGGATGTATCTCAATTTTTAGCGAGCAATAAAATAAGTTTGCTAATCTCGTTCACACACACACACAGCTGAAAACCAATGACAACTTAGAACGCGTCTAAATATTATAAAGGCGGAATCACAACTAGAACACCAGAGTATGTTTGAATTCATAAGCTCGCCGATGGACATGTTTTGTACTCACCTCTTGCACAAATTATTCACCCTATCCATTCCATAAGTGAACTTGAACAATTTTAGTTTCCAAGGAAGGTTCAGCCTTTGCAATAGTATGCTGTTATTTTAAGATTGGTGAAGGCAAGTGGTATCTGAACCAATGGATGCTTGAGGCACGTGACGAGCGAGTATAAAATTCACTTTGTTGGAATCAAAGCAAGATGGATAAATGTTATGATAAGATAATACAAAAAGAACCATAATGAATTTGGCTTGGCTTTTGTGTCATCAAGAAGGTCCTACCAATGGATTGGAGCATTTTACTCAATATTTGATCAAGTTAAATGATAGTTTGTATTTTATAGGATTTAGATATAATAATATATATTTACTTAAATAATGTGATAATAGGTATGATGTTTAATTTTTTTTACTCAATATTTGATTAAATTAATGGATAATTTGTATTTTATTCGATTTAAATATAAAAATATATATTTACTTGAACTTTTTAGTTAGGCTACTAGTTGCCTCAAATAAAGATCTATGGCTTTGGCACAAACAATTTTTTCATGCATGCAAGCACACTTTATCTAAACTATCTAGACAACTTTGTAGTGGGGTTTTCAAGCTAAACTATGCTACAGATTTACTTTTAGAAGAATGCTATCTAGGTAAGCAAATTGTACATCTTTTAAACCTACAAATAAAGTTACTACTTCTAGACTTTGAGAGTTTCTTTATATGAATTTATTTGGATCAGTTGTTCCCACTTTAAAAGAGAAGAAGCATGAATATCTTATTGTTAATAAATATTTAAGTTTATTTAGCAAGTATTCTTAGCTAGCAAGAGTGAAGTAATAATTGCATTTATGAAATTAAAAAAGTAGATTAAAAAAGAAAGAGGGTTATCTGTTGTGGTTAAGAGTGACAAGGAGGATGTGGTGGGGGGCGAAGGGTTTGCTTTAAAGTGAGACTTTCTTGAGCTTAAAAGTTTTAGAAGGTGTCAATGAAGTTGAGGAGCAAGGAATTAAGACTTGAGTTGGTGGAACTAAGACAAACCTCAAGTTATGAGTTAAACATACAAAGCAAAGCTCAAAAATAGAAAACCCATGAAATAAATTTTTGAATTTTGGTTAAGATTATAGGTAACCCCAATGCTTGAAATAACTTTAAAATACTCCAGTAGAATGTCAAATAAAGTTTTGAAAGTTTTCACTAAATTTGCTGGCTTTTTGATATTTTTTCCTGAAATTTATTTTGAAAACTAGGACTTGTAGAACCTAATTTGGTCACCTGATTTTGGAAGAATATTTGATCCTTGAAAAAGAGTTTTAAGGCTTGAAACTATTTAAAAACTCAGTTTAATAATAGAAAAATGTATTTTGTTTTGATATGGAGGTTTCCACAAAATTAAGGGGCATAGGTTTACTAAAAGTTCAGAAAAAAAACAATTAGGTCATATCTATCTTAAGCCTTGGCTGACTACTCAATATTTCGGTTTGGCTAAGATTTTTTTGAGGAAACAGGGTAGGAAAAATTATGATTATGTTAGGAAAAAAGTAATAAGAATCTCATAGGAATAACTTGATTATTACAACAAAAATTAATAATAAAATAAAAATACAAGTTAATTAAAACCTATCACTCACCAAAATAAAAAGGTGGAAGATAACCAAATCTCTACCTCCTTTGGCAAGCCACCAAGCTTGCAATTATTATATAAAAATTAAATTTTTTTTCTCAATAAAAATCTTATTTTTATTAAAAAAGTAACAAATAAATTATCACATAAATAAATTTTACTACTAATAGAGAATTTTTTAAATAAAAGGTGGAAGGGACAACGCCACCATCAAAATGAAAAGAATGGGGGCCCTAATACATTAGAAATCCTATAAAATAAAAAATATTAAATTAAATTGTTAATTATGTTGTTAATTACTCCTCTCATGATTTTTATAATTTTCTTTGTAGTTTAAAATTATTAATTTACACGAAGCACAAAATGTCAAATTATTCCATATAAGTCAATAAAATGAAAACATAAATATAACCTTACACAAAATTATGACATAAAAACTCAAATAAATAACTTATTGTTCAACCATCAGCCTCATGTGCTTATGCTATATATCATTTCCTCTTGAAGTTCAAGTAGTCCTCTACAAGGTCGAATGTCATTTTCTCCAAATTAATTCTAATTAGTCATGGATCAACAATAGGTGATTTTTTCGTCTACCTCATTAGAAACATGTACTATTCACTATCATTATCTAGTGCTGCATTAGTCAAGATGTGCTCAACTACAAAAATGTTTAAATATCTACATTAATTTAATTGCTTCTTCACCAGCCAAAAAGTTTGTCTCCAAATTTTTTTATGCATATTTTTCTCAAATATTATTATATTATAAATATTAAAAAAAGGACTTATATGCATGTCATGTGGCTATTAAAAAAAAAATGCATTAGATCTAATTTTCCTAAGATTAAGCTTTCTAAATTTGGATGCATGTTACTTAAGTTTGATAAAAATGATCACATAATCATCTTTACATTCTCTTGTAAATCTAATTTTGTTTAATAAATTAGTATACTTGATATCACTTCAGTTAATTATGAAACCTATGCATTCTCCATCTCTATGTAAAATGTACTTTTGTGCTACTATAAGGTATGAAATGAGTTATCTAGGATAGACTATTTGACCCAATAAGCTCAAAAATGGTGTTTGGATCTATAATGGGCAGAGTGGCAAACTATTTAATATCATGTTGAAACTCCCTAGTAGTAGATAGTTCAACCCTAATTAATAAAATTTTATGATCACTCTTTTGTGGATGTGTAGGCTGTAAGCCCAATGTGAGTTTATATGGAGTTTGATTAACCTTACTAGATGATTTAGCAAGATAAATTTTGATAACTTTATTATTAAGTTTAAATATATAGGTATTCTCTCTACCATAATGATTTATATTCATATCAAAGAGCGAATTATTTTCATATCAAGTAGCCAAGGTCAACCCAAGAGTCTAAGGTAAGCACATCACACCACACGTCCTCACAGTTTCCCATTTATGTAGCCACCATACATATGTTGATTATTAGAAGAGATGTATGGTTCACCCATCTCATATAAAAGGGCTCAATATTTATGTTACCCATTACTAGTGTTTGGGTGGATACAATATTTACAGTACTAACTCTTGTAATCACTTATATTTTCTATCATTGCATGTAGCATGCATGTTAATAAAGTGTTTATTTTTTTTTTTCTAGTGAACTTTATATTCATTTCTCCTTATAGCTAAAGATCTCATTACATTCACAAGCTGCTAACTTATATTTCGTAAGTCATATTTAAAAAAGATATATCATCAATAATCTCTTCTATATCCACAGTCTCCATATTATGATCCTCCAATAGTGCTCCATAAGTCTTTCTAATGCGACATTTGAAGCAAATATATCCTTATTGTTCTTATAGGTAGATTCAATAATGTCTCTAGTGTCAGGGACACTAGCTATGAAGGATTAGGTCTAGAAGTAGACATTAGGTAGGATGGAAAGATGATTATGTTCTGATCTTAAGGAGGTGTTTTGTAGCATACTTTTAATAGGATATAAGAGTGGATTTAATGTAAATCCAGCCAAACATTAAAAAGAGGGAAGTTAAATCCGGCACTCCACCAAATCCAATTTTGTTCTCCCTTTCAACATAAATTCAGATTTATTAAATTCAATCCATAGGTGGATTTAACCAATTTAGCCTAGGAAGAAAAACACACTTGTGCAACTCTTATAATTGCTTTCTGGTTGCGCAATGGCTCGGAGAAAGGAAATCAAAATGATCACCTAACTGTTCGTCATCGACTTCAAACAAATTATTTTGGTTGTTTTAAATCTGAAATCATCCCTTGCACCATTTCAGTTTTCTACCCAAATCCTAAAAACCAATTTTTTTTTCTTTCACCTTGGGAGAAAGCTTTTCAAGGTCATTTATGAGAGCGGTCTCACCGGGAGAAGAAAAGGCATGAAAGGTACAAAAGAAAAGCCAATGGCATGAAAGGAATCCATATGAGGGCTCTACATGGGGAGTTTTCAACAGAGAAGAAAGGCATTAGAAATTGTGAGAAGGACGGTAAAAAAAAAAGTTTTGAAGGAACTAAGTTATATGATGATTGAGGTGCAAAAAGGGAGTAAAGTTGCACTAGATTTTAGATTTTTATAGCATTTAATTTTTTATCCTTATAGAACTTTTATAAATTATTTTTTGACTTGTGAACAAACATATCACATCAAAGTTTTTAGTATTTTCATATTTTATATTTAAATTCTTTGAAAATTAATTGTTGTTAAATTGCTGAACAAGTCAAATGGATTTAACTGAACCAAACACTACCCTGAATTTAACAATATTTGAATTTAATAAATTCGAATTTATTGGATTTACTGGATTTACTAAATCCTATTTAAACTGAATTCTGGTTGAAACTAAACACCGCCTAAAGATGGACGATAATTTTTTTCTATTAATAATGAGAAAAGTGTAGTGAAATGTTTCCTCAAATGACTGAGGGTATTCTAACTTAACCTTATTTCTGATGTGCAATCTGAGATGTATCATAATTTTTTTGAAAAGTTACCATCATTGCATTGAATCCTAACCATTAAATCCTTAAAAGTGTTTAAGTATTCAATAATAGGCATGCGCCTTTACCCATGAGTAATAAATTGTCCATAAAACATTCTATCATGATATTTGGAATATCACTTAGAAACTAGCATTTATTTCATTCTTGCCCATGTGAGGATATATCATCCAACTCTCTCCTTCCGTGCCAATCTATTAGATCAATAAACTTTTTATGGCCAATAAACTTCATTTTAGGAAAAATCGCAACACTTAATATCAATCAATTAAGTTAATTTAGCTAAGACACAAGGAATTTATTGGAATAATGAACTTCCAACAAGAGCAGGTGGTTCTATTTTAACTATCCTGGTCAAGCCATTAAGGACATCACCAATCTTAATTTCATTCTGTCCCCTCAGAAGAGGCTTATGCCCTTATTCATGCCTAGCATAAGGTGTTATCTGCATCACATTCCTAGGTGGGAGGAGATGGTTAGATGCCAAAAGGTGTTATCTGTAGCCTATGACTCTAGTGGTTGCATGTAGTTTGAGGTGATGCGTGTCGGTCAACTTTTTTATTTCGAAAAGTATTTTTTATAATTTTGAAAAATAGATGATTTAATTTAACCTAAAAGGTATATAATTTTATGAAAATAGTGTATTTTAATTTTGAAAATAAAATGAGACCGACTGGATCTCATTTGAACAATAATTTGCATAATCGTGTCCGGTACCACAAATGATATTTTTTCTCGAAAGATAAGTGTACCCCGCGGCAATGGACCCAATCATACAAACTACGTGGTTTGTGACATTCATTTGGTATGCGAACATTTTATATGTAACCGACAAATTCTCCTATTTAATACAAAGATTAAATAGGATTTATTTTACCTGGATTCCAAGTTCTCTATAGAGGCAAACCCCTATAGTTAATTACATCCCAAGTGACGGGAATCACTTAAGAAAACTCTCGATAATGTTCAGTGGTTCTAGTTTTCACGAATTCAAAGTTCAGGTTTTTAAGGTAGGACGTGGAAAAACAAGTGAGAATAACTCAAGTAAGAACAATCTTTTCAGGAGTCCAAAGGAAGTAAAAGGTAGGGGATGTCACAGATTCTGAGGGGAATCTTCAGTGACCTCCCAAATTATTCTACTGTGTGGTTGTGTTTTAGAGAGGATTTTATTTGAATGTTGAATTCTGTCAATTTTATTATTTGAGACTTACATTTGCATAATTACTGGTTATACAAATAGCCCGCAAAGATAAGAGGTTTTACGTTATTCTAGATGACAACCTTGAAACCTAAGGCGAGTTAGGACTTACGCTGCACAACATAGTTGTGCAGGGGCCTAAAAGAGGGTGAGGTTTTACGTCGCTCTAGGCGAGCTACCTCAAAATCCTATAAATTGTTTAAAATAGGAAAGTTTAGTTGGTGTAGACTCGTTTTGCTGTTGTAGAATGGCGACCACCTCCACCTGTAGTTCGCTCCCAACTCCTTGCCGTGCTGCCCACGAAGTTGCTCCGAGCTCCTTGTCGCAGTAACAGTCCTAAAGTCTAAAG
>NW_018165702.1:10608-11280 GCF_001263595.1 Phalaenopsis equestris | reverse complement strand
GGAGCTTCGATGAGGGAGGGAGTCGAGGGACGTCTGGAGGAGCGTCGGGCGGGCTGAGGCGAGGCGGGCGACGTCTGGAAGCGTGAATGGAGGAGTTTCGGGCACAGGAGGAAGCGCCCGATCGAGCCGGCCGAGGGTTTTCTGTGGATGCGTAGCGGCGAGCAGAGACCGCGGCTACGATGCGGGGAGACGAGGGAATCGAGCGCGGGACTCGGGCAAAAGCAGACGTGCTTCGATTGTCGAGGGAGTCGAGCGATGTCTGGAGGAAGATGAACGAATCTGGAATCCTCTGCGGGGAAGATAAGGGAGTCGAGTGAGAGCGAGCGGAAGAGAGGGGTTCGGGATCCAGCAGAGAACGAGTGCGGGATCGAGATCGAGAGTTCCTCTCGCGAGAGCACTTCTCCGGAAAAGAAATAGGTCGCGGGCTCAATAGCCGTTACCCGAGAGCTTTGGCGGGGAAATTAATGATTTCCTTTCCTGCAAAGGTTTTAATTGGAAAATAATAATATTCAAATATTTTCAATTAATACGAGTTTTAAATAGTCCGCCTGAATTTTAAAATTTGAAATTCAAAATCCGTGAGCAGGTGTTTAGCCCAAATCGGACCCGAATTGGACCTGGGTTGAGCCTGACCTGTGCACCTAAAAATGCATCGATTTCCGTGTGGTTCGC
>NW_018165702.1:2446-10508 GCF_001263595.1 Phalaenopsis equestris | reverse complement strand
GAATTAAATAGTTTCCAATACAGGGAGGTTTAAATGGATCTTAACACCTGAATTAACCTTAATTAAGACAAAAATTAAATAATTCATTTGAATTTTGAAATTTGAATTTCAAATTCAGGTGAGCTGGTGCCTAGCCCGTGTTCAGCCTGAATCGAATCTGAGTCGGACCTGGGCTAAGTCTGGGCCCGCACACCGCCAAAAAGGTGCATCGATATCTGTGCTATATCTGTGCTGGACGCTCGTGCGCGAAACTATAGAGATATGGGTGTCCTTCCTAGCTAAATTCGACGTTCCGGACGCGCCGACGCTATCCGTTTTGTCATCCGGGCCGGCGGACGAGTCAAATCAAGTCAAAGTGGTGTGTGGTGCAGTGAGTGCGCAAAATGCGGCGTTATCGAGTGTTCGGGTCGCATCCCTAGGGGCTGTTCCTATTAATGTAGGACCTCGACTCGAGTTTCATGTGTCGATTCTAATCAACTAAACGGAATGTCGAGGATTTGGGATCGCCCATGCGAAACTCGAAGGAGTGACGAGGTGGCTCGAATTTTCTAAATGGTGTGGGTTCCGTACTAGTCTTCTAGGAGGGTCAAACAAGAGAAGCCTAAAGCTAGACCCTAGGCTCTAAAAAGAGAAGTGAAGACCTCATATGAAAATGAGGTAAACAATGCAGTTGTTGAGTTTGTCTCTGTGAACCACTAGCTTGCATGCATCTTCACAAAGCTTTTGGTTGGGGATCATTCCTATTCACTTATACAAGAACTAGGTATACTAGATCCCTCACTACAGATATTTTAAGTTTATTTATCATATCATGAACAAGACATATTTAGGCCTCACATCAATCAAGATACAAAGACCCCAATAATAACAATACCCAAATTTGAGCCCCCAATAAAGGACGTCTATTAATCTTAGTAGGCCCTTGTTGGTAACGACTACCTACTATACCTAAATAATTAATATGATTTTTCTATGCCATATGGCATGACATGTCAATCATTTTTTTACCGCATGGAATCCAAGAATGTCAATTTGAATGCCAGAATTTTGACCGCTTTCCAACCATAAAAGCATTTAAAGGCATTCAAAAGCATTGGAGAACTACAAATAGCCATTATTTCCCTGTTCATTACAACCACCCCCTCTCCTATATTTAAATATTCAAAAATTCAAAAACACCTAATTTCTCAACAATAAATAACACATATCTCAACACACTTGGTTGTCATATTCCTTGCAATACTTCATTTCTTAAGCAGTGAGACAAGAGTAGGAGATAGTGTCCAAGGAGAGTGAACCTCCAAGATATCTAATCTTCTTTAGTCTCATTTCAATTATAATTTTTATTCTCTAACTTACAAATTCTTATGAACGCTTCTCCCGTATATTTTCTTTCTTTTCTTTTTTTTCATTCACATCTTACAATGTCTAGTTGCCCTAAGAATCCCATTAATTTTTATTCTCTAACTTACAAATTCTTATGAACTCTTCTCCCGTATATTTTCTTTCTTTTCTTTTTTTTTCATTCACATCTTACAATGTCTAGTTACCCTAAGAATCCCACCACCATCATCATGAGGAAAATCACATTTCACCCTTAGAATACCTAATGCATCTAACCCAAAGTATTAACAATCCATTCATAACTCTATCACAATACATTGACCCCTCTATAAATCTTGTGATATTATTGTTGTGTTTTAACTAGCTAGACTTTCGATCATTCTCCAAAGTGTCTCACCTTTTCACTTTAATTTTATTCAAAAAAATTATAATAGCATGATCATTCAAGAATGATCCAAGTGAAATCATATGTCCATGGCTATGAAGTCAAAATCATAAGGAAGGTTTTAAATAATTAATTTTTTATTATTTATCAAGAAAGAAATTTTAGGTTAATGAAAGATTTTACCAACCTTTTCAATGAGTTTTATTATTAACTACATTAAATCCTATCTAGAGAATATATCACCAGAAAAACAAGCCCATCCTTGGAGGGATGTTTCATTCACTATGTCCTCAATCGTAATAATCTTCAAAAGGTTATTAAGTATAGCAAGTTTTAGTCATCTATTTAATCATGTCTGACACCGACTTTTATGCACAAGGCATACTTTTCTCTATCATGCATGATATTACACCCCTTTAAATCCTTATTTATTAAAGATCTCGAAAATATTTGTTAATCAAGTGTTTATCTCCCATAACAATTCAAAACTTAATGATATCTTCTATGAATTAAAAGATAAGACTATGGATGCCTTGTTCAAGCTAACTCAAATTCAATTATTTTTATTAATTTATAATAATACATGATTTAGTTCAGTTTGCTCTTTTAAAGAGCTGCTTTTCTCTCATTTATTACCAAGTATTTTCATCTCCAAGCCATCTTCATATTGAGTTTATAATCTTTCTTATTACATCTAACTTATTATTGCATATAACTTGATCTGTCCCTGGACCTCATTCAGCTAGCATTAGATATTTCATATCTTTTCATTAGTGCCTATCCACTATAGAAATCATCAAGAGATATAGATAATGGATTCTCTTATACTTGCCCCTGCAAAACCTATAGACTGCAACTTGGTTATAATCAGTATGCCTTAAATTTATTTTCAGACGAGCTTCAAGTAAAACAATTCTTTTCCTGACAACATTTTTACCTCTTCCCACCTGTATTAAACTGGCTAGTTTAGTTAAAGCTCTTACTCTTTGACATTCTTTAAACTTCTATGATAACTTTATCAAGGAATTTAATGCCATCCAATCAAGTTTGGTTTAATTATAAAGTAATAATTTTGACTCGCTTAAAAACCTATTTTCAAAAACTTAACGATTTTTTAATTATTTTGCCGTACATCCGTAATTACATTCCTACCTAATGTAATATAAACTTTCTCCAGAAATAGCCTAACAATCTTTGCATAAATGAGCATCAATTCTTTATGATAAGCTCAATGCAAGCAAGAAGATGACGTGAGAAGGATGTGCTACTTGCTTGTGCAAAGAGAAATATAACATATTGTATTATAAAGCCAACACCTAAGAACTTAGCAAATTGCAGGTTACTCCTTAGAAGAACAGATATCAACAGAAAATACATCGTGTAAATAAAATGACTGTGCAATCGAAGATATGAAAATAATGCAACTAACCAGGCTCCAAACAGTGTAGATGAACCAAATCCAGCAACTGTGTTGAACATGGACCCTGCACAGCAAACCGATATTGCAATCAGCACCATATCAGTACCACACCAAGATAAAGCTATAGTTGTCATCATGTAAACAGATAAATTATCCTGCAGCATTACATTTAAGCAAAGTAAAAAGCAGAAAAAAAATACCAGCATATTGACAACCATACAAATATCAAATAAGCACCTCAGCTTCTCTAACAAGCCAAAAACCATGGGAATAAGAAACTCCGAGGAAGACCATAATTGTTGAACAAAATATGTAAGAGCCCCAAGACTGATACCTACAACACCCTCCCAGCACAGAGGAACTAATGCTGTAGTTTCTCCTGAACACCATGGAAATGCCAAAAGCCAAGGTGCCAAAGCTCCACTAGCAACAGCATACCATTTCAATTGCCTTTCCTCAGTAGAAGTACCATGTTGTAATTGAAGCCTTTGTCAATATATCTATCCTTCAATTTCCACCTCTGGTTTCCTCTCAGTCAAAAGCACAGATACATATACATCCATATTCATAAGAATGCATGACAGCTTTCGGGTATGTTTGGGGCAGCTGCAGCTATTAGAAGAGGCAAATGTGAAGTTGCTGTAGAATAATTTGTTGTTGGTGGCTAATTCATTTTTTTTTTTCAAAAAGTTTGACCGTAGTCTTTTGGCAACCACCGCACTTAGTCATATCAAGCTGCAAAATGCAGCTTTCCCATCACAGCTTCTTGAGAAAGCACGCAAAACAAAGTTTTGCTAAATGCATAAGTGGTGTAGTGTGGCCCGCACCTGCACCTCTACCACCGCCCCAAATGGGCTTAAGATTTCACACTCAACAACATAAATATGCCATACCTAAAAAGTTCACTTTTAGCAGAGGATAAACTCTAAAGGTTGGTCATTTATTCATTGAATCACTGAATTGAAAGACATGTACATTTAGCATGTCTACCTAGACAAATACACCTGCAGTTTTCTTTAATAAAATATGTCCAGCATGTTTACAGGAAAAGAAAAGAACCAGTAAGCAAAATCAGCAAAAAAGTTAAGAAAGATAAATCTTTGGTTGTTTTTAAGAAAACTCATCAGTTTTCTTTAGTCGAGATTATATGTTCTGCAAGCAGAAAATAAAATAATTTCAACACAAATAACAGCGTAATGTAGTAGTGATTAAATAATTGAACAATGCAGCATAGAAAAAATACAATTGTAAAGAACAATGTAAAAATTACAAAAGACGAAGCATAAATAACTAAAAGAACCCGTTTGCAGTCTCAACTTTTTTTTTTAAATGATTTTTAATGGTGCCATGCTATCTCAGCTTAGGGTTGAACGTTCTATGTCCATGGAAGTCAACAAGATTTATAACATTATAAAGTATTTGAATCTATATCCTAGTTCCAATGAAAGAAAATGAATAGATATTACTAAGTTTGTTAGCATACTTAATAATGAACCTCAAGGAATTGACAACCAAAGAAGCAACAATAGAGCGAGGACACTTCAATAAAAAAATAAAAAAATTGAAAGGGGTTTATATGAAAACTTGCCCCAATACTGAGTTACACCAAGTGCAACTTCAATTAAAGAGATAATACAATCAAGGAAACGAAGAACCCAATCATTCCTTTCTATTGAAACATCTTATCATACAATAACTTCAGATAAAGAATACAAAATCTACAAGTTTTTTCAGGAAAGTTATGGCCTTTTTATACAAGAGAAAAAAAACTCAATGTAAGCCAGAAAATGATACAGCACCTGTAGCACCACTGATTCTAAGAAAAAGGAATATAACATAGAGTATAATCAGGCCAGACCCTAACAACTTGCTAGGTTGCATGTCATTTCTTGGTAAGATAAACAAAGCCCAGGTAAGCCCAGCCATTAGAAAACCCATTGTACAAATCAATGAACTGTCTACTGGAAGAACATATGACGAAGGGGCAACCGAGCAGGCTCCAAGCAGCATGGATATACCGAGACCAGCAAGAATATTGAACATGGGCCCTGCATAGCAACCAGAGAATGCAATTTGCACACCATCGCCACCTCTCAAAGCTAAAGTAATATTTGACATCAAATCACCCATGGAATTACCCCATGCCATTACTGTTAATCCAAGAATCGAAGGGTTGATACCCAAGATCACACCCAAATCCAGAAAAAGAGCGACCAGCTCATTGGCGACTATATAAAACCAAACAATACTCATCACAAAGCCTCCAAAAACCCATGGAAATAAGAACCTTTGTGGTGGACATTCATTATTGGTGAATATGAAAGCAGAAATCCCTAAAGCAATGCCTACAACGCCACTGAACATAAAAGCAGCAAAAGTCAATTGGGAACCCCCGGGATCTCTAGAACTCCACAAAAATGCCACAAGCAAAGGTGCCAATGTTGCACTAGCAACTGCATACTTTTTAGACCACCTTTCCTCCTCAACGATTGGAATTGTCAGTCTCCTTGGAAGTGAAAGTGGAACCTCAAAAATTAAAAAGAGTTTACTACAGGAAAACACAATATCTCGTTCACCATCTTCTTCATTCCAACCCCATAAAGGATTAGAATTGTTAGTTGACCCGCCCTTATGCACACAGTTTGAGTATATTGCCACATTAGAAGCCCACATCCACTGAGGCAAGTTATTATGCAACTGGGGCACGCCATTATCTAATTCATCATCAAGCAGAGATCTATGAACAGATTCATCCTCCTCGTTCGCAAAGAAACGCCCTGCAACAGGAAGCAGCGGAGTTGCAACATTCAACTTCAACTTCCTTGTATGCTTTGTCAGAATCTCATTTGCTGTAACCACAAAAGCATAAACCACGTAGATGAAAACAAACAAGATTGCTCCCCACACACTTATCTTCCCAACAATTAAGGTCAATGACAAGGCTGACAAGACTGATAAGAAAAATCCAACATCTCTTAAGAAACATTTACGGTCAATGTGGACATTCTTTCCAGCAGTAATTACAGAAATAATCCCAACAACTACGCAAGTAACAAAGACTGCACCACCAAGCACGCTGTTAAGACCAACCTCTCCAGCTCCAGTTCCCACAAAGGCCGCAATGCTGGCAAAAACATCAGGAGCCCCATTTCCAAGCGGAAGCAAGGTCACACCAGCAAGAGTAGGTGGAAGCTTCAATAAAGCGGAGAGTTTGGCAAGGCTGCAACAAAAGTAATCTGCAGCTGTGTTGCCCAATAGATAAAATAGAGCGAGAAGCCACAAAACAAGAACGGCATACCCCAAGATTTGAACTTCCTCACAATCGCAGTAAAAGAAGGTGATGTAATCGATGAACCCACCGGAACCACAGTGGGGGTGCAACTTTAGAAAATCGCACCGAGCGCCCTCGTGCTGGGCTATCCCGGAGCAAGCGTCCTTTGGATTCTCCAGATCATTCCGTGGGATTTCCCTCGACGAAGAAGAATAATTCAATGAAAGCTCGAAGAGATGGCGGTGGAAAATAGGGGAGGGTTTCGGAAGCGGCCTAGGGGAGATAAAACTACTGCTTTTGCGGAGAATAGGGTTTCCGATAACGTCATCTCGGTTTAAGATGAATAAAAGAAGAATCAGAGTACAGAGAACATGAAACACGGAACGAAATTCAGGGGGATGCCTCTTCTCCATGCCCAATACCTGCTTCAATTTCTCTAGTCGATTAACGAAGAGTGAAGCCGATCATCAGGATACAGTTGAGGCTGACGCAGATGAATTAGCAACAAATACAGAATGGGTGAGGAGAGTTTTAGGGTTCGGAACAGATCGATGGGAGGAATTTTAGAATCTTGAGATAGAGATGAAGTTCAAGGGCTTCACCTGGAAAACTCCTCGACGGCGACGCGTGAAGATGATTCGAATGTGAACTCCTGAGCCGGAGCTTTTTTAACCGTCGGATTACGAGTTCACTGCCGAAAGAAAGTTGAAGCCGTCAGATTTATTTGATTGAAGGGGGAGAAACGATGGAGGTGTTGAGGAAGATTCTATTTGCATTTTAGTGGTTACTTGTTACTCAAAATGAATAAAACAATTTGAAATTTTGGTTATTTGTAATGTTATTTTAATTTTGAAACTAATGGCAAGTTTAAAATATTAAAATTATAGAGTTACGATCTAATTTATGTAAAAAATAATGAGATGTGTGTATTCAATTCAAATCTATTACATGATTCATAGATCTTAACAAAGCACCAAGCAAGAGAAGTTAAAGGAGAGAGAGAGACTTGGAAGATCTTATTCTTCGTGTGTTGACCTCACTTTTGGTTGAGGTCTAGAAACTTCTTCAGTAGCCTAGGTCTAGCCATAGGATTTTCCTATTGACTAGTCTTAGAAAACTAGAAAAGGTACCCTCACCATTAGAAATTCAAAACTCTTCTTTTTACTCAACTTGAAATTCCACATATTGACCTTAACCTCTAGCATTTAGTAGGTCAGATCATTATGAGAGAATTCAAGAAGAGTCCCTATAGGATTACTTGGCTTTAGGATTGACCCTGGGTATTGACTTGGAACTAGGGTACACCATATCTTCACAATACATTAATCCATGGTTCATTTAGAATGGATATCTATCCAATTCTATGTGAAATGCCTAACTTGGTCTTTTGCCCCTAGGCACCTCCAAATTACCTAACTGCCCTTGGGACCCAAATTTGGCCAAAATTCCCAAATTTTGCCAAAATACCCAAAATTGATCAAAACTCATTTCAAACACTTTGAATACATCAAAATTTGCCAAAACTGACAAAAATGACCAAATTACCAAAATGCCCCTCCATGACACAAAAATCTAAAAAATTCCAAAAATTCCAAAAAATTCCCAATAAATACCAATAAATCCAAAATATTTCCAATTTCAT
>NW_018165702.1:0-231 GCF_001263595.1 Phalaenopsis equestris | reverse complement strand
AAAGACATAAGAGATCTATATACAGAGATCTTAATTTTCTAAGCTCTTAAGCATTTTCTATTCAAATAATTATAGAAAATTGCATATGGCTTAGAAAATTCTACAAATAATCATGTGAGTTCCCTATGGCTAGAGTAGTCTTAGGAAATAATTTTATAATTTTTAAAAATCAAACATCATTATTTTAAGCAAACTGCAATTTATTTAAAATATTTAATTTGAAGAATATAA
>NW_018165701.1:4308-10046 GCF_001263595.1 Phalaenopsis equestris | reverse complement strand
AAAATATTGTTTAATCAAAAGAATCACTTTGGGATGTCCGATAGAGTGGTTCAAATGTTGTCTTATTTACATTAGATGTCACTCATAGAATCACTAAACAGATCCCTACTCCTTTTAAGAAAGGGGACTTAAAGCAAAACCTAGAGTCGGATTAGGAGAAGAAGGATGTCATTAACATATATTCTAGACTGAAGTCCCAACGATCCATTCCTCCTTAGATGTCGACCACCCCTTGTAAGCCCCTGTCAACCAAAGTTGGCTACTCCCTGTTCGTTGACATTGATAGATCTACAGAGTGACACCCACTTTGCGACGAAGTCCCGACAGAGAAACGACATATAAAGCAGTGCAATATCATGAATAACATACAATGACATATTTCGAAGATGGTGTAAAAAAAAAGTTATGGTGATAACTCCCAGGAGGAACCACTCCGACTATTGTACTACAAACTCTTATGCATATGCACAATGTACTCTAAGGGATTTTGTGTCCCCTTTTGCGAATGTGGAACCATGATGTATACTTGTAGACTAAACTTATAGTATTCAGGCTGGGCCAAAACTATAGTTTATATATATATATATATATCCCCATAATTTATGTTGCTAATGGTGTAGGAATTGTTTTTAAAATTAAATTATGGATAGAAAAATATGTATTATATAAATGTTAATAATTTTGAAATATATTTAGACAATAATTTACATAAAAAATATCCAGATGTAATTTTCTTGATGGAATTTGTAGAAGTAAGTGGCTGGAGAAAGTCAAGAAGGTACAATAAAGTCCAAGATAGAGATGCGAGAAAACACACGATAAGAGGTATTCATCACTCATCCAGGAGGAGGCGAAATTGAATTAATATGCAGAAAAAGAGGGAAAATACAGCGAAGCAATATGTTCCTTTGCACACTGAACTCCTCCATTGGACCACGAACTGTCTCCCTGCTCTCCATCGTGGCTTCACATTTAAGCAAAATTTCATGGCTCCTTCCCACCATCTAGCCCTCTTCTTTTGTTTCTTCCCGTTTTCATTTCTTCCGTGCTCGTCCCAGTAATGATTTCGGCGCTACTATCGTTTCTGTTGGCAAATCCAAGGGAGTGGAGAACAGAGAGATAGCCCAGCGCATATGAAAGCCGTTCTATTATATTGAGACATTCCCCTTTCTCTTTCTCTGGTCTTCTTCAAGTTTCTTCTCCGGTCGTCGTCGATCATGGCGGCACCTACCCGGTCATTCCTTATGGGCAGCGGCGGAGGCAACTCCGGCGCGCCTTACCCTCCGGCAGACACGACCTTCACGAAGATCTTCGTCGGAGGCCTCGCTTGGGAGACTCAAAGGGAGACCTTGCGCCGCTACTTCGAACAATTTGGAGAGATTCTGGAGGCCGTCGTCATCACTGATAAACACACTGAACGTTCAAAAGGCTATGGCTTTGTATTCCCCAACACTCCAAGATGGGAACTTGAAGCTTCCGCATCACTCTGTATTCATTCCTGATCGACTCCTCTTTCTCTCTCAGGTAACGTTTAAGGATCCGAATGCGGCGTTTCTTGCTTGTCTGGATCCGTCGCCGGTGATCGACGGGAGACGAGCAAACTGCAACCTTGCTTTTCTCGGCGCATCTCACCGGCCTCGGCAAGCGACAAATCAATTTGGTGAGTCTCTGGTAACCATTGAATGCTTCTACCGAAACTAACTTTTCCTTGCAAAATTTATTGTTCTTCTTTTGTGTCAGCAGTAACAGGCCGGTTTTGGCCTCCGGGAGGTCAGGCCATGGCTTCCTCTGCATTTCGTGGATCTTCTCTTGCGTCCCTCCCCACCGGCGCCCCTTACTTTCATCAACCATCTCACTATGGCTTCCCCTATTCGCTCTACGGGTAATCAAACTAAAATAATTCCCTGCTTTTCTTCCCCCTTCTCCGGATCAAGCATTCAAAAGCCATGAAAAATCTCTTCTTGTTCTTCAGTTACACCGGCGCATACTCGCAAGACAGCGTCTACCCCATGGTGAGTTTTTAAATGAAAATAAGCAGTTGGAGGTGAAAATCAATGACCAAATAAACTCAAACTATTGTTGCAGAGCTATTACGGATTTACAGGAGGTCAGAACCCCTTCTCTCCTTATTATCAGGCGACGTCGCCGGGTGTTTTTCCGGCAAGCTTCTATCCTTACTACACTCAGTATTCTCACTCAAATCAGACGCAAGGGAGTTTTGCGCTGCATTATCCGCAGATGCTTCAATACCCTTACATTCCTCCTGAACTCGGCTCTGTTTCTGCTATTCTTTCCTTGCCGACAACCATTGCTTCCACAAGCGCAGGTGAAGTCTTCTCCTCTACTCTGATCAGCTTTCAACTCAAGAACTGGAGCTAAATTTCTTGATAATCCAGTAGGTGTGGCATCCAGTTCCTCCCGGCCACCAGGAAACACCCAGGAGCCGAGGCCATCAGCCTGATTAGACAGATGGGTACTTTCTGTGCCTTTCCTCCTTCCGTTTACTAACAGTGATGAAATAAAAATAAAATATTTCTATGCTTATATCTGAAGGTGAAGAAAGTATCAGGCTTTCCTTGTCCTCCTTCTCCTTCTCCTTCTCCTCTCTATTGATTAAAGCTATTGATTAAAGAGAAGACAACTAACCCATAACCATTAATCCATTGAACAAGCATGATTTGATTTGCTTGCTTGCTTTATTCACTAATGACATTTATGCTCCTCATCATCCTTCCACCACCTCCTCCATTTCCATTCATTCTTGCATTGGTTATTGATCCATCTCTGCTCATTTGGATTTACTTCGGCTCGCTAAATTTGAAATTTTTAACCTTATTGGATCAATATGGTAAGTTTCTATTAGATTTGTTCTTGCTTTCGGGGTGCATGCATGACACCCAACAATGAGCTCCATTGGGTCTCAATGGCGTTCATGCTCGGCGAAAAAGACGGTTTTTTGTCTAACACCGCCGATTACGAAGACGCCAACTGCCGCAGCAGCTGAAGGATATGGTTTTCTCCTGATGTAATAATAATTCATCTTCCCATTATCCTTTTTTTTTTACTTAGAATATTAATAAAACATTTAATGCAGGATAATTAATTACTTTGAAACATCAATGTCTGTCTTCCTCTCTCTCTTTTTATTGTATTATTTTTGTTCTTTTGGCTTTGTGCTGTATGGAATCCGAAGGAGGAGGCAGAGAGCCTTTGGTCTGAAGGAATGGAGGGGGAGAATGGTGAAGAAGAATCCAAAGATGTGTTTTTTAAGCTTTTGTGGTTTCAGGTCTAATGTGGTGTAGGTGTAAGAGGAGTTGGATTTTCCTTATTTGGAGGAGAGAAATCTGATGGGGGGAGGAGGGTTAGGGTGTCATGTGAGGGTAACGTGGGTGGGAGTGATGGCTGTTGACCGTCCGTTTGACCGGAGATTTTGGGCTCAATTGAGGCTGATAAAGAGAAGAAATATTATGATTTATAAATTCTTTTTTTTGAAGGGAATAGGAATATGGGTGTAATTGAGCCAAGCTGGTTCAGGAGCGAGCTGAGTCGGGCGTAACTCATTCGATAAGTGGATTGCGGGCTGACCTTATGTTAACAAGCCAAGTTTAACAGAACCCGAAGGGACTATATTAAAATTCATAATTATATATTTAAATTATTAAAAATATTTAAAAAATAACCTTTTTACCGTTTATCTAGTGATTTTTATATTTATCTTTAATTAATTATTTTATTTATCATTTTATTATAACACTAGTTTTAATTAATATTATGCTCTTTCATAATAAAGAAGCCGACCCGTAAGCTTGATCAATACTGGAGCTTGAACTCGATTAATTAATTAAACTCAAGCTCAAGTCGAGAGTAGCTTGAGCTTGAATTGACTCGAGAAGTTTACCCTTTCTTAATAGAAATATACAATTAAATACTCTATTTTATTAGGCAACCATATAATGTCATGCCCTCACAATGTATTTAAAGTAATTAATGTACATAAAGAGTGTATGGCAATGTACTATTATCTACACATAGAACCATGAATATGGCCTGCATCAATTAATTTCTCCATGAATATGCCTTATTAATTGGGATAAAACTTATGCTTTTTCCATCACCTCATAATCAAACCTATTACTCTGTTCATTTTCAGAAAAAGGTTTACTCCAAATTTTCCTACTAATTGAGGTTTCATGCTATGGAAATAATTTAGGTGAGGATGTTTAATTTAAATTTAATCATTATTAGTGTTTTAATCATTTTATTTATTTTGATATAAGGATAATATATAGTTAATCCATCAATGTTTATACTACTTTTATCTTAAAACTAATGTAATCTAAACAGTTCTAAAATAAGATACCCCATTTTCTTACTGATCATGCTTATCTTACCTTTTGACATTGAAAAAGAAAGGAAGATTTGCAGATATACCAGTCAATTCCTATGTGTTTATATGTCTTACACCTAAACTTCAATTTTTTCCAACATTCTACCTTACATGTACTTGAAAGGTGTATTTCACTTTTTAGAAGTTAAAATGATGAAGTTTTTGATGTGATATGAATTATTTTGGCTGGTATAAATGCAAAAACTAAAATTTAGGCGTTAGATATATAAATACAAATAAATTGTCGTGCTATGTAAATGCCCCAAAAAGGCAAATTAAGCATAAGTTCATGGAAGGTATGATAAGCACAAATCAATTATTCAATAATAAATGGGAGAATCAGCTTCAATGTATTTTTTGATCTGTTCACAGTCTAATAAGTAGGAGGAGAGCTCCCATGAGAATATTGAGATATGTATTTTTTGGTTTTGCAAAGGATCAAACTTCAAACAAATACATTGAGGCTAAACTCTTAAGACAATAACAACCTTCTTAGTTTAGTAATTTGAGTGAATCTCCCACCTTAATCATTTATATTCTGGAGCTCTCCTATGATCTTTGACTCTCTTTAGAAGTTGCTCCAAGTAAACATAATCATGAGGCTTGCGATACATAAATCAAATAATATCTTAATAGGTGAGAGCTTATGATGTCGCAAATGGCATGAAGACATTATTATACCATATATATGGAAGAAAATCATTTTGTTGGATTAAGATCTACTTCATAAGAGTTGCATCATGAACTCATTTGAGATAGTGCTGCAACATGGGAGCCACCTCACTAAGAGTCTACTCATAAAATGCAATTTATCAGCTGAATAATTTGAGGCTAATTTTAAAGATATTAACAAAGATTTCAATTTTTTTTGCTCAAAGATATTATAAAATCGCATATTAAAATGAGTTTAATTTCTTAAAAAACTAAAAAGTAATTACTTTTTCGTGTTCTTTTGAGTTGTGTTTGCAAATTTAAAATTAAGTATTGTTATAGTAGAACACAAAGAAGACGGGGGTGAAAAAAAAAAGAACCCCTTTAACAATTTTTGAGTCATTGAAGAGGAAGTTCATATCCTGTTCCCAAAATATTTTTATGTTGATTGATTTTTATAAAATGATAATATTTTGGTCATTTCAAAATAATAATCATATAATTTAATGAGATGGCACGTGTGCCCACTAAAAAAGAATCACAAATAACTAAATAATTTTCAACTTGTACAACTTTAAGTAAGCTTTTGTTCGTGTTCGATTCGTTCGATAAGTAAAAGAGACGAACGTGAAATTTTTTTTTTTGTTCAGTTAGTTAAACGAACGAAACACGAACAGCGATGCGTTCGTTCGTGTTCGAA
>NW_018165701.1:0-4208 GCF_001263595.1 Phalaenopsis equestris | reverse complement strand
TATATATATATATTTGCAACTACGGTGGTGATCCGTCAAATTTTCACTAATGAACTAACAATCATAGAAGGTAGACCCTCGGTTTAGTTTAAAAAATATATGTTGGGTGCAACTACTTCCTGCACACTGTTCCATGAGAATCTGGAGAGTCAATCAGTTGCTCTAAAGAGAGCAAGGCTGAGGAAGAGTCCTTTAAGGAAGGGGCAAGAGAACAGTCGGCCTCACCTCACTCACATGCTACATTGATTAGACTATCTGCACAAAGTGAGGCCATTCAGCCGTCTTCTACCACCCATACTGAATTAGAGAAAAACCCAGAGGCGGCGTCTCAGAAGGTGCGTCATAGGGAAGGGAATGAATGAGTTCCTGAGACGACTCCACCTCCTCCCTCTTATCGAAAAAGGAGGAAGGGTTTCCCTGTTGGCTAGATTTCCTTTGAGGTTAAGGGGGCAAAGATTTGGAATTCTTTTGACAGTTGGTACACTGTCATTGATCAGGAGGTGGATTGGTATGATGATTCACTGTCGGCCAAAGTCTACTCATCTGCATTTGTTGAAGTGATATGGTAATGAGCTTTTGCAATGTCCCTCTGGACACTTGAGCGTCTAGAGCTCTAATAGAAGACCGGTCGCTATCATCTCAAGGCATGGGAGGCTTTCTACCTCTAGTCGGTGGCGCTTGACCGAGTGGAGATGAAATGGGCCATTGCCTCAGAAAGGATTGATACCTCGACCATGCTCAATAACAAGGGTGAGAAACAAGCAGTGATAGCCAAACAAAGGCTAGAAATGGCGAAGGAGTAGATTGTTATCCTGTTGGATTTTCTTTTCGATCGCCCAACAAGAAAACCAAGAACAAAAGTCAAATATTGAGACCAAAAACCCGAGGAGGAATTTTTCGAGGCTCTTTCAACCCATCCGCGACAGAAAATATACTTAGTGAGCAACTTCGAGTCGACATCATCACAACGATCAACTGGTTCATTCGGTTGTGCCTTATTATATGAAGTTTTTAAACTTAGACGAGTTTGCTGCTTTATATACCAGCTCTAAGGGATCCTCGTGGGATGACTCGAATGTCGGAGGCGATGAAGGGTCCTCCAATCAACCTCCTCAAACTTAAGCAAATTTTCTAGAAAAACTTTTGTAAAGATATTTGTGTAAATGAAATCTTTTGTAAGAAACTTGAACATCTTTTACATTTAGATATGAATGAAGCTTCTCAGTCGGTTTTACATATTTTTCTATTTTTTATTTTGCCTTTAACACATTATTTTTTGGCAGTAATTATTTCGTGATGAATGTTGGTAATGATTGATGACTTGCATTTTTGGAAATAACTTCGGTTGTTTCTGATATGTCACAGCTCGACAAAAGTCTTACACTACCTATATCATACACTCAATCGGATTGACGCCTAGGTTGGTTAACTGATGAGACTTGTTGCTGGGGTGATTAATGACATACCATTTGCGAAGCCTATTGCTACGGGGCATGGAACCACCTCCAGGGATTTATCCACGTTGAGCTTTGAGATGGGTTTTTTTTTATGCTTGGCATTGAAGGCCGAGTTTTATGATAGAAAGTCAATCAGACGTATATAAAGTTGTTTTCGATCGTCATTATTTTCTACTGATCGTACGTCTATGGCATCGCTTTCGACTTTTATGATATCAACGTCTGTCTCACATCTTATACTTTTCCAGGTCTCGATTGTTTAGTTGGACTGACACTTTGGTCGAGTAACCGACGAGACTCGTTGTTGGGGTGATTTGCATCGTACCCTTTGTGGAGTTTATTGCCGCTGGGCAGGGAACCACGTCCAAAAACTTATCTGATCCAAGTTTGGAGACCAAGATTGACGATGTGAGAGTTTGGTGGAATATTTGTCAACCGGACCTCTTTGGGGTCACTGTCAGCATTGCTATTTGGTTTTGAGTTCCTCAAGTGTCAATCAAACATGGGAAAAACATTAGAAGGATTTATGCGGAAGATAAGTTTTTAAATAAAACTCCCTCTGTCCACTTAGCTAGATGTCAGCCGCTCAGAATTGACTTAATGTTGTGTATGTATTGTTGATTGGCTTTCTCTGAAAGAGTGTGTTCACAGTTGGTCGTTCGTTTTGAGGGTGTGGATATTGCCTCCAAGCCAATGCCTCTTGGAAGACGATGAAAATGAGTTTTTGGTTTCTGGATATGTATGAATTTCTTGGCATGCTCCCTATTGAAAATGTCTCGGATATGTTTTTCTCCTCGATGTTGTTTCCCTTCTTGTTGGTAGGATGCTCAATGCTCACAGAAGCTTTTAGAATGTTGGATCTAGATATGTCCTGTGAGGCATGCCCAAGGATCAGAGCGATAGGAACCATGAGGGAGAAGTAGAGAGGGAGACAGAGAGGGAGAGAGGAGAGATCGCACATAGACTTGCCCCGTAAGGGCAAACAGAGTATTCCCGGGCTCTATGAGCTATTTTATATATTTTAAGTGGCAATTAGAAGAGAGAAGGGAAGAAAGTTCTCCCTGTGGAAGATAGGTCTATAGACAAAAGCCAAAAACCCAAAAGCCTAGAAGCCTCTAACACATGATATGACCCTCCTATTTATAGATGATGAAGGGACAAAAAAGTAAAATTACATGCTTGCTCGTGATTTAATAGAGAAGTTACAGCTTACGTAGCACCTTTTATTATGTATAACCGCTTTAATATGTTTTTTGTAGTTTTGCGTGCCTGGATCTTCTGCTGGGAGGTCCTTGGGTCGGTTGACCGAGCTAGTTTGGTAGGCTATATTACCTGGACATCGACCGACTTTCGCTCTGAGAAGCCAGTCAACTTTGAGTGTGTCAGCTGGTTGGCCTTAGAGTGGTCAGTTGACCTTATAATGGCCAGTCGGCTTGCCTGATTATTGTTCCTTGGTGATCTCTGGAGATCTTTTGGGGATCTATCAAGAGAGCTTTGTTTTGAGATTTGGAATGTTGGGCGTGTTAAACCTTTGACCGATCGTTGGCGTGGATGCTTATCCCTGGTCAGCTTGAGTGGCCCTTTGGTCATCTGACCTTTGGTTGGTCGGTAGCTCTTCAGTCGGCTAGTGGTCTTCAGTCAATCAGATTTATGAAAACTTTCAGCTTTTTATTTGTGATATGAACCGCTATATTGTCTTAAGATTCGTGTATACCAATTTTTAGTGTACAGATAGTTAAAATAATATAATGAGGTTTTAAAAAATTGTTTAATAGAGATTGCTTTTTTCTACTTTTTTACTAAACACTTATCAGAATAAAATTTCTTATAAAATTGCTTTTTTGCTGCAAATTTTATTCCAATTTATTAATACCATATTTTATTGAAGTAAATTCTATGAAAAATAAGGAGAAACCACCCCATAGTTCTTGCAATAATTCTAAGCATGCCCTTGGTGTCTTGCCCATTTATTTTCTGAGACACAAGCTTTTGCCACATTTTTATCGAATATTTTATGGGCACACCATCTCATCAAATATTTCCTTCAGCTCTTAACAACTAATTACTAGCTATTGTATGTTCAACTTTTTAAATAAAGGCCACATATCCTCATACAAATTCAAAAGTCTATTATATTTGTAAAAAAATTGTTGATGATTGAAGTTCCCACAACATTACTTCATCATGGAATTACTTCAATCATTTGTACATCATCTACAACTTACACACTTTGAATCATCGCCTTCATTAGTTTGATGAAAGCTTTACTTATTTGTACTTCTTTACTCTGGATTTGTTATTTGCACTTGCATGATTAGCGTACCCATAACTTAATAATAAATGCACTTTTATGTGTGGCAAAAATACAAGTACGGGTTGATGAAATGAAATTGTGAAGTACAGCAGGAGGCATTTGCAAATTATTATATTGATTTTAAAATAGGGATTGCGTATAAAGAATTTATATTACATCAGTTAATACAATAGTTTTTAAATTTATTCTAACATAATTCATATAGGGAATCCTCAAGGTTTTCCCATTTGTCACCAAGATAAATATATGTCGCTATATCCTTAAATCAAGACCAGCTTTAGCTGGAATTAATTTTGGCCAATTTAGTTCCCCTTTCAATCTGGCTATTCACTGAAAGAATGGTAGTGGAACATCCAGCCTAAAATTGGAACTGATCACATGAGAGCAAAATCAGAACTAGTATAAATTCAGAGTTTAGTATTGTAATGAAATGCACA
>NW_018165700.1:20592-31617 GCF_001263595.1 Phalaenopsis equestris | reverse complement strand
AACAAAAAAGTGATCATCTATGGAGATGTTGTGTTCGATAAGATTGTCGTATTATATGCTAAATTTATCATAAAGCTAATGTTGTTGACGAGAAGGAGCGGTCTAGCAGATAGGTGCTAGTTCATTTTAAAATGAAGGCTTCATTTGATATGACTTCCTAATTAAGTTCGAAGAATCATATGGATATACCATGTAAAGAAGTTAGCCATAATAAAATAATGGTGAAGCTCATGTTATTGTTAGGATTGTAAATGAACCAATGCACTCGATAAACAACTTGAACTCAACTCGATTAAGGCTCAATCATGTTTGTTCAAACTAGTAAATAAACAGGCTTTGACAATTTTTAAAAGCTTGAAGCTTAAATGAGCTGAGCATGAACATAATCGAACTTGTTTGTTTATATTCATGAACAAACTCATTTGTCGTTCACCAAGTAACTTATTAAATATTCAATATTAAGCTCAATAATAACTCATAATTTATATATATGACATATTATTTAAATATAATTTAATTAGTTAGCATTTATTTAATTATAGTTTTAATAGTAATATATTATTATATCAATAACATTTTTAGTTTATTTTTTAATTTTATATTTGTTTTATTAATAAGTGAATAGCTACTTAGAATGAGATAGTTACATTGTAAAAGATTTTTATTATAGAGTTTTCTTAACCTTGAATGTAATGAGTTCACTTTTTATGACTCACACTGCAATTGCCAACAACATAAATGTGGATTGTCTTATTGTCATTATTTTATTATTAATATAACTAAGTAAATGTTCATCCATATAACTTTTAGGATCAATTTATTTCTTCTACTTACAAAATTTGAACTAGTATAGTCCTATCAATAAGAATTATGTAACTAATTAGTACAACTCAAAAATTTAGAGTTCATGATCGACAAAGTAGCTGCGATTAGAATTGCAAAATTATTTATTAAAATTTTTATATGAAAATCCAAATTCTCATTAAATTTTTAGCTCGTTTGAATACTTCTTCACTTGTCATAACAGCTGAGATTAACTTCAATTAAAATGAGTTTAACAACTCATTTGGACTAAGTAAACTTAAAAGAAAATATTGATGTCGGCATAATGAAACCGTGAAATCTTAATCGATGTCGTTTAACTAAAATTAAAATTACCCTCAAACTTTTGAATAGTGCAGCAAGTAAAACTAAAACACTGTCTATTGTTGCTACCCTAGGGGCCTTCCAGGTGTTATAAAATTTTGAAGAAGAAAAGGCAGTAAATAAATTGCGGTACGAATGTGGTAAACGTAAAATAAACATGCGTACTTGGGATTCCTACCGCTGCTGCAAGGTTAGTTTAATATAATATAGTAATTTCTAGGAAATTTAAACAAATTGTAAAAAAATCCGAGCGAATAAAATAAAACACGATGTCACATATAAATGATCGAGGCTAGGTGTAAAAACTTAAGTTATAGGGGAGCTCAGAACTAGAACTGAAACCCTAACAATTCTTACCAAAGGAACTCCATAGGCAACTTGTAAGTACCATGTCTGTGAGACCCAACATAGGGTAAAAAAACTATCTGCCATGCAATCATAGGAAGATGCTCCTCAACGCGGTCTATGTGACTGACATATGAATTTGTCTGAAAAGACATTTTAAAAGTTGAATTTTAATTTTTCATGCAAAAATAATTTGAATTTTGTAAACATTTAGCAAACAAAATACATGTTTTAATTCAAGAAGTACGTTTTTTTTATTTTATTTTTGAAAATTAGACATTTATGAGTCAGTCACACTAACGAACTAGGACTACTGATCACCCATGAGAACTACTGATCCTTAAGTCCATGCAGCGGGTCTTCATTAGTCGCGCTCTCCACATGTTCACCCTGTCAGCCCATTGTTTGCTCCACATTTCCTCATTTGGATCTGTCACCAGCGTTGATTTAATACACATAAAAATGGACGACATCCATTCATCTTCTCCAAATAACACTAACCCGAGAACCATCCTTGTTCTAAGCCTAATATCTCACTCGATTCTTGACTAAATCGAGTGAAGTTTGTTCTTACACCTTCATCTAAATGTGTAGATTAAATCTATACGCCTAGATTATCATGGCATTCAACTTATCTTCAAAAAAGTCCAAAATCAAGCCAAAAAGAGGTGTTTTGAAGTTATACCTTAGCCCAAGAGGAGAGGCCTCAATTAGCTTGTTGTAGAAGCTTCACCTTGAGTCCGGAAACCTCCTCGAAGTGTCGTCTTCCTCTGAAAAATAGGACCAAGTATGAAGTCCACCAAAAGGGGCTCGGCTTTGGTCTTGGACTAGGTTAGAGGGCTTGGGTAAGTGGAGTTTTGATGGGGAATGAAGTTTTAGGCTATGAGGAAGCTTTTGGAACACTTAATTTGAGATTTGGTGGAGTTTTCCAGAATGACCCAAAAAATGACCTAATTTTAGACTTTAGAATTAGGGTTTTGTGGTGGAGGTGGAGGGCTAAAATCAGTGGGAATGCAGTGAGTAAACATGTAAGAATGTTTGAGAGCAATTTTGCAGGGCTTCACCAAGGTAAGTAGGTGTCTCCATTTTTTTGCCATGGAGGTGGCCAATTTATAAGCTCGGTCATGGTCATTGACTAGGCAAGCTTAGGTGTCAAAATAATGTTGAGTTGGTGGTGAAGTGCAGGCAAAGCTCCAATGGGAGTGATCCAAGTAGGATGGGTGGAATTTGAGTTTTTGAATCAAAGTGTGGTTCTCGGTTTAGACTTTTTTATGCAACCAAGATGTGTAAGGTCATTTTCATGCTGAGGGAGTGCAAGGATAAAGAATAATGCAATGAATTGCCTTCTACCAATTGTTCAAAGGTTAGATGTAATGAGAAGGGTTTTGTATTGATTTTGCACTTGACTTGGGCTAGAGTCATGAAAACATGGTTGGGGTAGTCTCCAAAATTGTTGAGGTTGCTGGCCAGCTTAGGGAGTGGGTGGTCAAGTCTCCATCTAAGGGATTTTAAGTTATTTTAATTTTATTTTGGTTTAAGTAAAACAATAGATGAGGTAAGGTGCTTTTGGCCAAAAGTGGAAAGAGATTTTTTCATTCACTATTTGAGGGGTGTACTTATGCAGAGTGTGCAAGGTTTGGGTTGTTTCATGTAGAGAAAAATCAAAATTTTATGTAACTCATGTGGTGTTTTTGGCGGTGTTATCCGCAACATTATCTCGGCGATTAATCGTTGGTTCGGTGTTATTGATGAGTTTTGAAGAAAAACGGATGCATTGCGGCATTTTCCATGGCAAGTTGGGGTTATTCCTGGAATTTGCGCAGTACCGCGAGGTTGGTGTTATTGGCAGTAGTATTGGGGTTGTATTGTGGTTGTATCGTGGGATCACGGTGAGGTACCACAGGATTGTGGCGGTGTGATTGCGGGATTGCGGGGAGTTGCGTGGGACTCGGGGGACTGCGGGTTGGCAATATTTTTGGTAGCATCGTGGGGTTATTGTGCGTGTATTGCGGGGTTATGAAGAGTTTGCGGTGCTATTTGGAGGAGCTATTGGAGGGGACTTGAGTTCGGTGTTATTGGGGGTAATTTAGGTGTTATTTGGGTAGTATGGTGGTGTTATTGGGTGTTATTGGGTGTTATTGGCTTGGGTTTAGCCCAATTCAAGCCCAAACTTAACCTAAAGCTCTTTCCCACTTCAATTCAACTTATTGGCACATGGTATAAGGTAATTCGAAAATTTGTGAATTTTTAGGGGTTTTTTTGTGAGAGAATTAGAAATGTGAATTTGGCATTTTTGAATTTGAGTGGAATTTGATGTTGATTTGGATTTGATGATATTTGATGTCAATTTGTCAAATTTGGCAATTGAGCCTGGAATTTGGTGGGATTGAATTTGATTTGAAATTTAACGTAAATTGATTTTGGGGTCCCTGAGAATAGAATTTGAAGTTTGAATTCAATTTTGGATTGAAAATTGGGTAATTTGGAACAAGTTTGGTGAGGGGGTGTGAGGTATGAGGTTCCTAAGCCACCCAGGGTCAAAGAGGGTGTCCTTAAGGCTTCATAATCCTATAGGAACTCTCTTTGGGCTTCAACATGTTGGTCTTAGTCATCCCAACTAAAGGTTGAGGGCTTGGGACCACTCATGTGAGGCCTTACAAAAGAGCTAAGAGGTGGTTAGAATTGATAAGGGGTGGGTCCTAGCACTAGTCTTCTAAGATAGTCAATAGAAAAGTCCTATGGCTAGATTCTAAACTCTAGAAGAAAATGTAGACCTCAACAAAAGTGAGGTCAACAAGAGCAATATTTTTAAAGCCATTTTAATGATATGTCAGCTTTAGCTATTGAACCATCTTATCATGGTGGGGCCCTCTGCATGCTTTTTTTTTCGGGAGACCATTATCGAGTTCATTAACCCTCCCTCCTATAAAAAAGGGGAGAGAGGTCTTTGTCGATTGCGCTCGTCTTAAAAGCAAGTTAGTGGGTTAGCATAAAATGTGAGAGATTGGTCGACTGCATTGAGCCGGGGATGAAGGCAACTTTTCGTAGGCAAGAGTGATGGGCTTCGCGAGGGCCATATATTAGTTCTATTTTTTTCTTCGAGTCGAGTATCAAAAAAGGGGACTTTCATCGAGTCAGGTGTTGAACAGGCGTAGTGTCCTATGGGGAAAGGTTGTACTGACAACACATTTGCAGGGAATGCAATATGTTCTTTCGGTAATGTTGTCGGAGGTCTAGTCGACTCTGAGGAGGTAATGGGGAGGAGTTGAACTAGGTATCACACCTGCTGGAAGTCCTCTCTATGAATGGATGGGGTGCACGTTGGGTAAAGGAAGTGCTGACAACATGTTCTTAAGGAGCGCAATACAACCATTCGACAGTTGTTGCCAGAAGTCTAGCCTACCTTGAAGAGCTAGTAGCGGACAAGTGGGTTATTAAGTCTTCTGGTAGATGTATCCTCCCTTTCTCCATCGTCATCCTATGCTCGGAATAAAATGCAAGGAGATGAAATATGTCGTGGAGGATGAATCGAGGGCTCTTGGTGAAGACTCATCGTCTAAGTTTCAACATAGCGCTCCCCTAGAGAGTTTGTTCTCATTCCAAAGGTTTTGTAAATGGTATACCTTTGCATTTATTTTTACCTGTTACATTGATGTTTTGCACCTTTCGACCGAAATAAATAAAAAGTTTCATTTTTTGTTGCAAATACTTCTTTTATTTGCTGCTTATGCGATCAATTGGTTTGCATTGTAGTATTCCAGCATTTTTTTCTTTTTTTTAATTTCTTTTTTTTAAGTAACTCAAACTTAATAATCATGGAAAGTGATCATCAAATATCATTCGTCGGGGACATGTTTCCTGAGTATTAAAAATCGACCACTATCATTTGTTCGATCATATCAAAGTCCAAAGTCAATTGGGTGTTTGAGATGACAGGAATTTTTGAATTTTGTGAATGACATTGTATGCATTTTGTAAAAGGAAAGTGCAAACCTTTATCTTTGTTATATTGACTTTAATTACGCACAAGAGGTTTTTTAATCAAGAAAAGATCTGCTTTAAGTGTTCTCCACTCCAAGTCCTGGGCACGACGTCTCCTGTGTAGGTTTTAAGTCAATAAGCTCCAGAGGAAACTTTTTTACGATGATGAAGGGTTTGGTCCAAGTTTGATCGAGCTTGTCGATTGCTTTTCCACAAGCCGCTGGATTGGATTTTTTTAGGACGAGTCTCGAGACAAAAAGCTCTTCTCGTTTACTTTCTTTTTGAAGTATCAGGTGGTTCACCTTTTGATTTCCTCGTGAAGAAGGGCCAAATCAATGTGAATATCTTTAGTGAGCTCAAGTATGAGCCTGGATCCCTTGTCATTGGCTTGTTTCCATTCTGCCATGCTTTTCTTTGTCATAGGCCGAGGCCATTACAGAATATGGTTGTGATAATTGTACTTCACTAGTAGCATTGTTTCAATGTCGTGACATACCATGAAAGGGATATGACCCTTTGTCATTGAGTGTCGTTCGGATGACCAACAGTACAGACGGTAGAAGGGCTGCCCATTTATTAATTACTCCTTCGACCCTTTTCCTCAAGAGATTCGAGATGATCTTATTGGCTAATTTAAATTGACTATTGGTGCGGGGGAGATGCACATATGCAAACTATTGATTTATTTTTTGGCTTTCGCAAAAGTTTCTAATGCTTTGCTCGGTGAACTGGGTACCGTTCTCAGTTATGAGGATTAAGGGAGCCCGTGGTGTCATATGAGCTCAATCTAGATGAAATTCTGGATTACAACTGTGGTGATTCTAGCAAGCACCTTGGCTTCTATCCATTTTTAAAAATAGCTAACGACAAGCAAAAGGAATTTGTGTTGTCCCGCAGAGAGTGTAAAAGGCCCGAGAATATCTAGCCCTCATATGGCAAAAGGCAAGGGAATCATTATAGGTTGTAATTGTCGGGTCGGCTGATGTTATAGCTGATCGCACTTTTGGCATTGCTTACACATCATTATGAATTCTTCAACATCTTTGAGAAGTGTGGGCCAAAAGTTTCCTTGGAGTTGCACTCAGTAGGCTAAATTTCTTCCTTATGAGTGGCTCCCTCATTCGCCCGATTACACCTCGTGGAGGACATCCTTAGCTTCAGTTTCCCCGAAGCATCTCAAATATGGTGAGGGAGTGAATCCTAAGAAAAACATCCCTTCTATCATCAATTACTGGGCTACTTTCATCTTGAAATGCCTTAGTTCGGAGATTTCATCTGTCAATTTCCCAATTTTGAATCGTAAATAAGGATCCATCAAGCTTCTTGGTCTTTTAATAGAGATTTTCATCACCTCAAGCTCTTCGATCGTCGGCTGAATTAGTCGTTGACATGTTTCACCTCCCAATTGGGACCATTTTTCCATTACCTCATCTCAGGCTTCAAAATCTCCATTTTTTGCGTGAAGAGGGAAAGTTTCTTGAGAACAAGGGTATCGAGAGGGAGATGGGTAGCAAGGGAGAAACTATTGCATACGGAGTACTAATAACCATTG
This sequence comes from Phalaenopsis equestris, assembly GCF_001263595.1. NCBI lineage: Eukaryota > Viridiplantae > Streptophyta > Magnoliopsida > Asparagales > Orchidaceae > Phalaenopsis > Phalaenopsis equestris. The sequence continues at coordinate 24,593 of NW_018165700.1, read as the reverse complement.
AATAACCTCTGTGGTTTCATATTTCGGGGTTATTGGAAAGTTATTGGAAGGTTATTGTGACATTAATTCCAATAATCTCCCAATAACGCCCTAATAACACCCCCATTAACTTCCGCGGTTCCACTTTCATATTTTTTTATTTGTTATTCGGTTTTGTGAGGTTATTGGGGCATTAACTCAAATAATGCCAAAATAACCCCATGATAACCCTCCAATAATAACCGAGATTTCATTTTGATGTTATTCATAGGGTTATTATGAGTTATTGAAAGATTATTAGGGATTACGCACACAGAGTTGTGTGCGTACTCCATATGCAATAATTTCTCGTAGCAAGGAGCCTATTGTTCCCATGTATTTAAAACAGTGGAAAACACGTTTTTACTATTTTTAGGATTTTATAAAAAGTAATGTTGTTATAAAAAACAAAACATAAAAATAAAATAAAAATAGACAAACAAACATAATTTTATTTATTTATTTCATTTTTTTTTGTTTTTAAAAACAAAACACAAGAAACAAAAATTGATCTCAGAGAGCCCCTGTATGCCTTGTCGATTATGAGAACAGAGCACGCTAAAGGATATTTTAAACTATTTTGTGTTAATTATACAAAGCCTGTGACCCACCTACCTCTCTCCTCATCCTACCTACCGTTCACATACCTCTCTCCACATCCCACCTACCGCTCACTTACATCTCTCCGCGTCCCACCTACCGCTCTCATGTTTTCTATAAATAACCTCTTTTGGTTTGTCATAAATTGCTAAGTCAAGCACTCTTAACCCCTCTGCTGCTTAATCCCTCTGCTCCTTAAGCTTGGCTCGACAAAAATTACAAGAAAAGCTTACGGTGGAGAGCTATGAGAGAGAAGAGAGAGAGAGAGAGAGGCGAAGGGAGAGAGAAAAAGAAAAGGAAGTTTTCTTGTAAATGTCGAGGCACACGACGGTGTAATTTCTCAAAGTAATAAAATACTCTGAAGCTCCGTGGACGTAGGCAAATTAGTAAACCACGTAAATCTGTGTGTTATTTTCTAGTTTGCAAGTTTTTGATCTAATTTTTTTATTTTATTGTAGTCATTTTTCATAATAATTGGTATCAGAGCTGTGGTTTCGGATCTAAGAAAGAACAATGGGTGGATACGAAGTGATTGCATCGGGGATCGAGAAGTTTAATGACACATATTTTAGTTAATAGAGGATGCAGATAGAGGACTACCTATATGGGAAGAAACTTCATCCTTCGTTACTGGGAAAGAAGTAGGAAAAGATGGACAATGCGGAATGGAATTTCTTGGATCAATAGGTTTTGGGAGTTATATGATTAACCCTATCAAGATCTGTTACCCACAACTTCATCAAGGAGAGGACTATTGCAGATCTTATGGCGGCTTTATCAGGTATGCATAAAAAGCTATCAATGAATAACAATGTGCACATGATGAAAAGTAATTCAACTTGAATATGGTGGAATATGTGTTTGTTGCTCAACACCTGAATGATTTCAATACTATGACAAATTAATTGTCGTCTGTTGAAATTAATTTTGATGATGAGATACGTGCATTGATATTGTTGGCATCATTGTCAAATGTCTGGGAAGCCATGAGGATTGCAGTTAGCAGTTTTGCAGATAAATCCAAATTGAAATATGATGATATTCGTGGTTTGATTTTGACTGAGGAGGTACGCAAGAAAGCTTATGGCGAGACCTCGGGTTTGAGTCCAACACTGATTGTTGATTCCAAAGAGAGATCACTAATGCGCCCCTGGTGTATGCTATTTTTCTGCGTATTTTATGTCAATTTAAATCTATGGTAAAAGTGCCAAAAACTTGACTCATCCCAAAATTACGCAGAAATTTAGCTTTCAAAAATATGGTCAGAATCTTGACCTAATTTATATTAAGGATTTAATGTGTAAAATCGAAATGTTTATAAAATATATAAAATAGTTCACACACTAGTGGTTCTACGCAAGTGCACGTATCACTTCAAGTAATATATGGCTTTCTTTAAAAACCCCAGTATCGATCCTACAGAGAAGCGTAGTAAGAGTTTCTTTAGGCTAATTCTAGTCTACTATTATAAAGTCTTAATTTGAATAATAGAAATTCTTATGATAATAACATAAATCACAATATTCAAACTATAAAAATTAAAGTAAGAAGGACAAGTTAAAACGAGTTAAATGAATGCTAGCAGAAATGCAGTTAAAAGACTAAGCTAATTAAACTAATTGCTAAACTTTAAAATTAAATTTAGTTAGACTAAACAAAGTTTTGTGACGAAAGGTTCAAATTTAAGAAAACTTCATTCTCCTTTACAATGAGTATATGGATTGTGAAGAAATATGGTTTGTGAAGAAATCGAAATCATTTGAAAAATATATTTAAAAACTGTTTTGTGCTAAATAGGAGCAATCTTATTATCTACCCTCTTCCGGGAGCTATAAAGAACTTTGATTAATCCAAAGTTTGGTCCCTAATTCCGTGGTTAGACTGGGAGGATATCAGCAGTCACTCCAAAGCTCCCACTACTCCATCACCTGAGGGCTAAAATGCTCACATTAGTTTTCAATCAGCTGAATCAAATTTGGGATTCTAATCTGTCACCTTAAAATCTTCCAATTCTACATCCAACAAAGTATATCTCCCTATTTATTTGCACCTGATCTCATGGATGAAATACTCTCCCATTAAATCAAATGTGATTATCCCCATGTTGTAGAAATCATAGTCCTTTCGGAACATTTGTTTCTTAACACATTTTAACATTTCAATTGAACAAATCAAAAAGTAAATGAAGATCAGAGTTTGAATCATCACAAATTATTGACATTTAAAACCATATAAAACAAAATCAATTCTTCACAAAACCAAATCTCAAAGTATGGAGAAGGATAAAAAAGACTACTCAGAATTCATGAGAAGGATACAAAAAAACATGGATTTCATTAATAAAAAAAAGTTTACAATACAAAAGAAATAAAAGACACAACTTATCTCACAACCCTTCCCAAGCAAATCGCTAGAAGTTCTCTTCAAGTCTTTCTCTCCTTACAAGCACTCTCAATTCTCTCCTAGAAATGTAATGAAGAAAAAATCTGTCATCTTCCCTCTCCTCTTACAATCCTTGAAGAAATTCTCCAAGCCCTTCCTCTCACTCTTACACCACACTCTCTCCCTTTCCTTCTTCTCACTCTCATGCCACACACACACACACACACCCCACCACCAACTCACGCCCCCTAAAACTTAACTTCTCTCCAAGCCCTAGACTTCCCTCTCTTTTATAAAAAGTTGTCTCCCTCCAAAAAGAATTCAAAATTCCCTCCAAAATTCTATTCAAAATTCAACTAATTTGAATTCATAAGACATGTCCATTGATCCATGAGTCATATCCCTTCATAAAAGAGCTTTCTAAAGTGTCTAAATGCATTGAATCACTCCATGGGGTGTTTAGAACAAGTGTCTCTTTGAAAATTTGCGCAAAAACTCGTCACGGACCGCCTTAATCAACAAAAAGTAGTCTCTGGCGCAACCTGCGCCAAATCGGAGCATCAAGTTCCAGTTCTCTGTATTTTGGCGTAGCATGCACCACCCTGCAGCAGCTCCACTGCTTTGCTCCGTTTCAACTCTGATTCACCCCGTTTCAGTTACGTTTTGCTCCTAACAGATATATCCACAAAATAAGCATGAAAACAACTTTTCTTTAAAGTGTAATTTCATTCAAAAATATGTGAGAAATCTAAAGTAGATGAAGCATAAAAAGACATATCGAGATGTGTTAATTCAGAATTTTCTTTCTTGCTCGTTTTTACTCCAAATTGTACCATTTTTGCTTCATTTTCTCCAAAATTCCATTTCTTGTACCTGAAACCAAAAATGTGCAAAATAACTTCTTTCAAAGTGTAATATCATTAAAATTGAGCATAAAATAGATATGAAAAAGTAGATAATTTTTATGCGGATCAAAATCCCCCAAACTTAAATGTTACTTG
>NW_018165700.1:19971-20492 GCF_001263595.1 Phalaenopsis equestris | reverse complement strand
ATCTCAAGACAAGGATAAAGACAGAGAAAACTACTTATAACTCATGGGGTACACATAACAAAACTCAAAAAACAAAACTCAGAATTCATATATAAAAGCAAAGTCATACAAACTACAACAAGTAAATAACACTTATCTCTATTTCACTTATCTCTGATTTCTTCCCAAGCAAACTCCTCGAAGTTCCTCTGAATCTTTTCCTTTCTTTACAGCACACAGAATTCCTCTTTGAAGCGGCAAGAAGAAAGAAATCTCTCACTTTCCCTCCACTCTTACAATCTCTCAAAGAATTCCTCACAATCTAATCCTAAAGTAAACTCTCTACACTCTCCAAACACTTGCAACTCTCCCGGGGGGGCTTCTAATTTTCAGCCAAAATCTTCCTTTAAAGATATAGAAGCATTTTCCCAAGAGTTGTCTAAGCATCCCTCCAAAAATCATCCACATTCAATACACCTTTGGAAATAACTGCCGATCTCGCCGTCGGCGGTCTCGAAAGCGTTGTCGGCGGGGCTCCTTAA
>NW_018165700.1:16477-19875 GCF_001263595.1 Phalaenopsis equestris | reverse complement strand
ACAAAATATCAAAAATACCTTTCTTTAAAGTGCAATATCATCAAAAATAGTGTAAAATAGGTATGAAAATCTCAACATATTTTCCTTTGGTCAGACACCGTTAAGGAAAACTACACCTTCCCCAATAATGATCAAGCACATGTAAATGGAAAGCACGTACAGGGTATATTCTCAACTTAATGAGTTCCATAATTTTATTTAGACCGTGGGAAGCCTCGTTAGCAACCGTAGGTTACCTCCTCCGAGGGATTCCCGATCATCCAATAGAGACATCTTAATTTAGTTGTAGTTATCATTTTTATTGATGTTTGTGATTAAATTTTGAGTTGTTTTATATTTTGAATGTTGTGGCAGTGAATTATATCTTGGTTGATTTTAACTTTGTTTCCTACAAATTGTTTAAATTTCCTACATGTTGTTATACTATGATATTTGTGCTAACACTTCATGCAGGGTGACATCGTTGTTTAGTATGCAAGTTTATGTTAACATAAAAAGTATAGTATGAAAGTACAAGAAAGACGGTAGTGTAAACTGTAAAAGCGTACCTGACGAGTCTTTTCGTTCCACCACCTGAAACTCAAAATACATGTCAGGGCATTTTATATGAAGTAGGAAAGTAAAGTTTTGGTGACCTACCTAACCCTAGGTCATATCTTGGTGTGTCTCTATTAGTTTGTTAAGCAAAACATATTAAATTTAGTAGACCTCTGAGGTATCCAATAGGTCTGGAGGAAGAAGCAGATCCATGCTTCCCTCTCAATGTCCGGTGAAAAGCCTCGAGCTCATTTTAACTAATTATGTTGCTTAATAAATCCATCCTAAAAATATTTTTAATGCTCAGTGAACATTGATGTTTCAATTATCCCTATGAGTAGGGTAATTATCATTTGTAATTTGTAACTTATGTGGGTTAAAACCCTTGAAGAGGCAAGTTAGTGTTATCAAAGACATTTAGCGAACTTTTTTAATTTGGGTTTGTAGTGTTTTAAAGATGTTCAATTTTAATTATGTGTTTAATTTTAATTATGTTCACTTTTATAATCCTCATTTGATCATATTTGATTTAGCCTAGGTCACTACTAAGCCCTTAAGGTTTTGGTGGATGTCTTAATTATTTTAAAAATGTTGAATTTTAAGTGATGATGATTCATTTTTTGAAGATCATTTGAGCATCAAATAGAGGTATTAAATTAGCGAGTTATCAACTTGCAAAGTCATACCCCTAAGTCTAAGGTTATTTAATTTAATGAACTTCCAAACTTTAATAATTTTAGGAAATTACAATTTTATCTTTTATTTAACAAAAGTGAGATTGGTTTCTACCAATTACTTTCCTTATGTTTCAATCATCCAAATAAGTTAGTTAAAATCAAAGGTTACCCTTTTCCCTCTTTGAATTAAGCCTAAATGTTTATTAAGGCTAAACTTCTTAAATTACTTTGCCCCTAAAGCTCTATCACTTCATAATTTATCAAATTTAATCCAAATGAATTTGGAATTTTCATCCCACCTCACTTATGGGTCAATCAAGACATCGGAGGAGAAAATGTTATTTTTTAAAATTTAATTTAATTTACATAATTATTTTTATTCAAAAATAAGATTTTTTAAAGAAAATTCCATAACTTGACCAAGACAAAGCCTAATCCCTTGAAATTTTTACTGGAGGTAGAATTAGATCAGAGAACCATTTGGAACAAATTTCATGATTTATTTATTTATTTGTGAATTATTAGAATTATTTTAAATTTTGGAGAATTTATTAATCATAAAATATTTTAAGTGTGAAAAATTAAATTTTATATTTTTGAAAAATATCCCTAAGATCAGAAACCTAGTGAAGCAAATTTTATATTGTTTTTTCTTTGATTTATTGGAATTATTTTGGTGAAAATCCATTTTTAGCCTTTAAAAATTATTTTAAGCTTTAAAATTTAATATCTTCACTTACAAAATTAAGAAAAATATTCCAATTATTACAAAGTGCTTAGGAAACAATTTATAACATTTCCATGAATTTTGTCATTTTGTGATTTTTATCATTTTTAATTATTTAAAATATTTAAAAATAGGCTAAAAATAATGTTTTTATTTTAATCACCATTTTATTTTTAGAAAATTCCTTTGATCACAAAGAACTCCAAAAATTCATTTTTAAAATTCTTTTAAGTTATATTTTGATTATTAAAATTTATTTTAGTGACAAAAATGTCATTTAACTTGAAAAATCAATTTGAGCTGTTAAATGAGCTCCAAATGTTTTGAAATTTTTATGGGGAGTTCTCTGAACATTGAATTTTAGTGGAGATTAAAAATCAAGTCATTTAAATGTTTGTGTTAATTTTAGTGGAGATTAAAAATCAAGTCATTTAGATGTTTGCGTTACTCAAAATTAATTTTCTTTGTGTTTTAGGGTTGGTGGAAATTAGGTGCTTTCTTAATGACTTAACCCATGAAAAATTTTTGAAAGGGTTCTCTAGTCATAGCAAACCTTCCAAAATCTTCTTGGAATTTTCTAACATGCTAATTATTATGATTAATTTATGCAAATAATAGACATAAACTTGAAAAATATGGATCTCTGTCTAGAGATCTCCTCTGACTTTGGAAAACTCAGAGAATGTTCCCTAAGACAGAGGCAACAACATGCTAAAATTTCAAGTCATGGTGAAATGTCTACATGCATGGAGAATCAAAAGACTCAAAATAGTATTTAATTAATTAAAAATAAAACATGCATAAAATGAACTTCAAACTATTTCCACATTGTTCTCCGTGTTCACTGAGCACTAAGGTATTTTTATTTTATTTTTATGATTTTTCTACACCAATATATGAATTTTTGAAGTTAGGGAGCATTTTCTGAATTATTTAAATCCATATTTATCTATTTAAACGCGCGGCGCCACCTCATCCTAGGCAACTCAGAAGTTCCACGCAGCGCGCTCTTATTTGACGTCGCCATCCACATCAGTTTTTCTGCTTGTTTTATGTCAATTTAAATCTATGGTAACAATTTCAAACAAACTTAATCCATCCCAAAAATACGCAGTAATTTAATTTTAAAAAATATGACAAAAAACTTGACCCAATTTATATTAAATATTTAATGAGCAAGATTGAAATGTTATATAAAATATATAAAATAGTTCACACACTAGGAGCTCTATGCAAGTGCATGTATCGCTTCAAGTAATATAGTGTTTTTCTTAAAACCCCAGTATTGATCCCATAGAGAAGCGCAGTAAGAATTTCTTTAGACTAATTCTAGCCTACTACTATAAAGTCTTAAATTGGAAGATAGAAATTCTTATGATAAGAACATAAATCACAATATTCAAACTATAAAAATTAAAGTAAGAAAGACAAATTAAAATGGGTTTAATGAATGCTAA
>NW_018165700.1:0-16467 GCF_001263595.1 Phalaenopsis equestris | reverse complement strand
TGTGAAGAAATTGAAATCATTTGAAAAATATATTTAAAAATTGTTTTGTGTCAAATAGGAGCAATCATATTCTCTACCCACCTCCGAGCACTATAAAGAACACTGACTAATCCAGAGTTTGGTCCATAATTCTATGAACTGACTATCTCTGCAGAGCTCCCACTACTCCCTCACCTTAGAGCTAACATGCTCGCATCAGTTTCCAATCAACTGAACAAAATTGGGGATTCTAATCTGTCATCTTAAAATCTTCCAATTCAACATCCAACGAAGTATATTTCCCTATTTATTTGCACCCAATCTCATGGATGAAATACTCTCCCATGAAATCAAATGTGATTCTCTCCATGTTGTAGAAATCATAGCCATTTCAGATCATATGTTTCTCAACACATTTTAACATTTCAATTGATCAGATCGAAAAGTACATGAAGATTTAAGTTTGAATCATCACAAATTATTGACATTTAAAACCGTATAAAAAAAATCAATTCTTCACAAAATCAAATCTCAAAGTAGGGAGAAGGATAAAAAGGACTACTCAGAATTCATGATAATGATACGAAAAAACACAGATTTCATTAATAATGACAAGTTTACAATATAAAAGAAATAAAAGACACAACCTATCTCACAATCATTCTTAAGCAAATCCCTAGAAGTTCTCTTCAAGCATTTCTTTCCTTACAAGCACTCTCAATTCTCTCCTAGAAATGAAATTAAGAAGAAATTTGTCACCTTCCCTCTCTTCTTAATCTCATGAAGAAAATCTCCAAGCAGTTAGCAATTATCTAAGTGTGCAACTCATGGCTCCTGTCTACAAGCACTCTCAATCTCATGAAGAAAATCTCCAAGCCCTTGAATTTCTCTCTCACTCTCTCACTTTCTTTCTTCTCACTCTCATGCCACACACACACCCCACCACCAACTCACGCCCCCAAAAACTCCTCTCCAAACCTTAGACTTCCCTCTCTTTTATAACAGGTTGTCTCCCTCCAAAAAGAATTCAAAATTTCTTCCAAAAGTCAACTCATTTGAATTCAAAAGACATGTCCATCGATCCATGAGTCATATTCCTTCATAAAAGAGCCTTCTAAAGTGTCTAGATGCATTGAATCACTCTATGGGATGTTTAGAACAAGTGTCCCTTTGAAAATTTGTACAAAAACTCGTCCTGAACCGCCTTAATCCGCAAAAATTCATCTCCGCGCATCCAGCACCAAATCAGTGTGTCATGTGCCAGCTCTCTGGATTTTGGCGCATCATGTGCCACCCTGCATCAGCTCCACTGTTTTGCTCCATTTGGCTCCGTTTCAACTCTCATTTGCCCCATTTCAGTTGTGTTTTGCTCCTAACATATATACTCATAAAATAAACATGAAAATAAAATTTTTTTAAAGTATAATTTCATTTAAAAACATGTTAGAAATGTAAATTAGATAAAGCATGGCAAGACATATCGAGATGTACCAAGTCAGAATTTTCTTTTTTGCTCTTTTTTACTCCAAATTTTACCATTTTTGCTTCATTTTCTCCAAAATTTTATTTGTTTGTACCTGAAACCAAAAATATGCAAAATACCTTCCTTTAAAGTGTAATATCATCAAAAATTATTAAAATTGAGCATAAAATAGATATAAAAAATAGGTAATTTTTATGCGGATCAATCACAGGACAGGAACTCAAAAAGAGGAAAATCAAAATATAAGTCTGGTCAGCAGGCAACCTGCTGGAATTGTGGCAAGGCTGACCACATAAAAAGGAACTGCAGGAATCCTAAGAAGAAGGAAAAGGATAGCGCAAATGTGGTAACTAAAGAAATACATGATGCACTATTGCTGGCAGTTCACAGTTTTATTGATGACTGAATACTGGATTCAGAGGCTTTCTTCTATACATCTTCCCATCTTGAGTTAATGCAGAATTATGTTGCAAGTGACTTTAGGAAGATATATCTGACTGATGAAACAACTTTGAACGTGGTGGAGATGGGAGACGTTGATATTGCTCTCCCTAACAAGAGCAAATAAAATTTGCAAAAGGTTAGAGACATTCTTGAGTTCAAGAAAGAAAAGCCTCATTTCTGTTGGGCGGCTCAATGAGGGTGGTCATTCGGTAGTGTTCTTAGATAGCACCAAGAATGTTACCAAAGAAGCATTAATACTGGTTCGGGGTAAAAAAACTGACACGCTATATATGACTACATGTTTACTCAAGCGTGGACACATGAGTTAGAGACGCATTATGGGAAAGCAGAAAAAGGTCAGTTCCTGAAAAGTGACAGAGCGTCAAAGGTAGGCAAATTGGATCTTGTACAGACAGATGGTGGAGAACCACATATCTATGAAGAAACCTTGCAAGATAAAAATTCGAGCAAGTGGGAGCAGATTATGAAGAAGGGGATGGGTTCCATGTCAGAAAATCAGACTTGGGAACTGACAGAACTTCTACCAAGGAATAAGACATTACATAATAAGTGGGTGTATCAAGTGAAGACTGCGCTTGATGACAGTAAGAGATACAAGGCTAGACCTGTTGAAAAAGTCTTTCAGCTGAGGCAGGATATTGCCCATGCAATAGGAGTTGTAAGCAGATGCAGGAGTAACCCAGGAAAGAGCTTGGAGGTACAAGGCTATGTTGACGCAGATATGTCGACTAAGGGTGCTACTCTTGAGAAACTGAAGTTGTGCTCGACTACGGTTGGTCTTTCGGCGTGAAGACAGGAGCCATGAGTTGCAGAGATGGAGGAAAGTGAAAGATATAATGTTTGAGGAAAAAGATCGGTACAACCAGCAGATGATGCAGTCTGTAAGTGGTGCAGTTATTGTCTTAGTCTCAAATTGGGAGAATTGTTAAATATATGGAGCCTGTGACCCACCTACCTCTCTCCACATCCCATCTACCGCACACCTACCTCTCTCTACGTCCCACCTAGCGCTCCCCTATTTTTTTATAAATAACCTCTTTTGGTCTGTCATAAATTGATAAGTCAAGCCCACTCCTTAAGCTTGGCTCAGCAAAGCTTACAAGAAAAGCTTACGGTGGAGAGCTAAGAGAGAGAAGAGAGAGAGAGAGAGAGAGATAGGAGAGGAGAGGAAGAGAGAGAGAGAGGAAGGGGGAGAGAAAAGGAAAGGAAGTTTTCTTGTAAATGTCAAGGTGCTCGACAGTGTAATTTTTTAAAGTAATAAAAATCCTCTGCAGCTCCGTAAACGTAGGCAAATTAGCCGAACCACATAAATCTGTGTGTTATTTTTTTGTTTGCAATTTTTCGATCCGGTTTTTTCACTTTATTGCCTTTGTTTTTCATAACATTTTGCTTTCTTTTAAATTTTTTTTCCTGGTGCCTTCTAGCCATGCCCAAATATAGAACATGGCCTGAATTCTTTCAATATCTTCATTGCAAAAACACAAGAGCAAGTTTGCTTTTGTAGCAGTTAGCAATTATCTACTGCACTTATTTTCACGGACTGAATAAAAAAGATAATTGAATGGCCATCAGCAGCCAAGGAATGTGGGACAAAAGTTTATATCTCATAGAAGAGAACCTTTGACAATCAGTTTGAATAACACAAGCTCTCAAAACTTATTCGCTTCTAAAACTGCAAACTTGACTAATGATTCGTGGTGAAATAACTAACGCAAACAAGGTAATCGGACACTACAAACTTTGGCATTTCAAAAAATATGGTATGACAAGTAATGAAAGTTCACTGCCAAATTCTGTTTTATTGCTTGCAGATCATTGGTTCCAAACTACTAAACATCTAGCTTATGTGAGAAAACTAATGTAACTCTGATAATTTTGCTTGCACTGAACATCAAATTTAAATAACCCGACTCTACATAGTTAAGAGCTTATGATATGGTTGATGATGATGAACTCTGATCATTATAAAAATGTAACATCATATCATAATTACCTATACCATCAATTATTTGTAAAATCTCATGTGGCACATCCTGCAAGCACATTCATAAAAAAAATAAATGAAATAAAAGATCTATCCGGCACCAAGAGAAAAAAAAAAGGAGTCTAGATTGGAACATGATCCCAGACAATAAATTCAATTTTATATATAAAACAAAACTCTGCTCTTTGCATTATTAATATTGTAATAGCCACAAATAACAGTTGAGAAATCAAATTTCATTTAGTTTTGGTCCAAAAGAACACTTGCGATTGATCTCTCCATATCAAAGCAAATATGTTATTTGCCTGCCCTGCATAGCCGAGTAAGAAATCAAATACTTCTGTATAGATGGTAGAATTCAGATAAGAAACAGCCAATGCAAAATCCAGCAGAATATATTTTCCTTTCGAGTTTCAGAAAAAAGGAGAAAATTTAGCATTTTTGGACCACCTTATAAACGCTTCTAGAACCCACACCATTATTCTTTAATGTACTCTGTTTGTTTAAAGAATTCCCTTTAAACCAGATTGTACAATGCTGCCTTCTGCATGGAATAAATATCTGCTTTATCTACATCAAAGCCTGCCCACTCTACTTGTTGACTGCTCTATGGAGAAGCAAGAATTGTTCTTTACTTCCTAAGCCAACCATAATCATTCTGTTAATGCATTGCTTTCCCTTTTCCTTTTTCTTTTACCTTTATCTTTCTCAGCATTCTCCTGACTACTTGTTTTTTAATCCTATTTTAGACCTGTGAAACAAATCTTTGTCTATAGAAAGCAGAATGCAGTGAAGGAGAGAGGACTGAACGAGTGGAGAAGGGGAGATAAGGGGGCAAGTAAGCAAGCGTTCTAATTCTGCTTCTCTTCAGGCAATGGCAGCAACTCCCATGGTTAAGGTGATCTATGGGAAACCCATGCTTCCAGACCTGGCAAGAGTGCTGGCGTGCTTATATGAGAAGGAAATCACATTTGAACTAGAGGACATGAACAAAGGCGTTAGAATGTCACAAGACATCCTGAATCTACAGGTCTGCAAATCTGGATCTATTCCCATACTCTAAATTTTCCGTTGCATTACCAGTTGTCTAAACATCAATTCGGAGAAAACTAATATCTTTGGGAAGTAAAGGATGCATAGTGGAAGAAAGCTGATTCATTCAAGTTCAACTAAAAATGACTTTTTTTGTGTCTCCAATAATCTATAGCGCAAGTTAGAGAAGATTTAGGAAGATCTATCCTTTTCTCAATTAATACTGTGTTAAACCTTGCGATTTTAGCTCTCAGTGTAGCTAAAATCGACTAATCCATGCACGCAATGGATAGAAAATATCATCTTCATCTTCTATGTATATATACACACTTCGGGAGTGTTTGGCTGCAACTAGGATTTGAGTTAAATGGGATTTAGTAAATTCAGATTTATCAAATCCAGATGTTGTTAGATCTTGGAGTGCGTTTGATTCAGTTAGTATTAAATCCACTTAAATTTGTTTGACGTAAATCTTTTAGAAGTATTTTCTTCCTAAGCTAAATCCATCAAATAATTGGATTTAGTAAATCTTTAGTAAATCCAAATTTACGTCGCAAAATAGACGAAAAAGAAAGAAAAATGAATTTAGCTGATCGTCGGATTTATTTAACATATATTTTCGTGTTTGGCATGATTTAGGTTAAATCTATACATAAATCGTGTCAAAAACTTGCTACCAAACACTGCCTTCATGCAGAAAAGTTTATGTTACATCGAGCAAGCATATTCCTCCCAGTGAGAACCAAATAGAGATTTAGGAGCTGTTTGGTAGTGCCTGACTAGTAAAATTTATGTTGGATGTATAGATTTAGTATATATCCAAGCAAATTGTTAAATGTAAACATGTTAAATCCAGTGATGATTAAATCTTAACTTCTCTTTTTTCCAATAAATTCAAATTCATTAAATCCAATTGTTTGTGGATTGATAAATTTGGATTTGCAAGATTAACTAAATCCTATTCAAGTCTAATCTTGCTTGCGGTCAAACAGCCCCTTAACTTTCCATAGTTGTAGTTATCAATATTATAGGATAAACTGAATTTTGAAAATGGCGCAAAAATAGAAAGCCTTTTTTGGGGATTGTGCTTGCATTTGCAAGTGATGTCAAAATCTATATGAGTCATAATTTGGTTCTTGACTTAAAAGGGCGATGAGGATAAAAAAGAGAGTACTATCCCAATTACTATTAACGTTTTAGTTAACGATAATGCTCATGGACAAGGAAGGGGATAGAAGAGGTGGTCATGGAGTATGGCTGTACAATATCAAGGAGTAAAGTTGAGGGGATTTCAAGGAGTAATACTAAGCAGACATTAAAGGTCAATAAGAAGTAATTCATTAGGGTGAAACTATAATTGTTTGCTAAATTGGCTACAAGAACTTATCAAGGTGACTCTTTGTTCGCTCGTGTTCGGCTCGTGTTAGCTCGAAATAAAAAAAAAATTATATAACTTTTTATATAACAATAGATTACATATATTATTTATATAATAATATATTAAATATATTTATGTCTAAGTTTAAATCATAACACCTCATGTGACAATGTGATTAATGTATTTTTTTGTATATATTTGATCTAGGTTCGAATCCCACACTTTACATCTATTTTTCTCAATTTTAGTTTAACGAGCCAATTTCGAGCCGAACACAAATACGAATATTTAAATCGAGCCGAACACGAACACACTTTTCACGAGCCGATTTCGAACACAATCTGATTTCGAACACGAGCCATTTCAAACGAGCCGAACATGAGCCAAGCCTGAACTCGCTCAAGCTCGGCTCGTTTACAGCGCTAGGTGCAACAAGAATTGTTTAAATTGATATTGAGTTGTCACCAAGTGATATATCAGAAATTATCAATCAGTATCTGCCTTGAAAAAGTTTTGAGTTGTCAAACATTGTATAATATTATTCCAAGAAAGAACATTAACTTTCTAAAATATTAATGCAATCCTTCAAAGAGTAGTAGTTATTATTGAAGAGCAGTAGTTAATAGCAGATAAACAAATGTCAAATGAGAACCATGTTAACCATAGGGATATGAAAGAATTGGTATCTTGATTGTGAAGTTTGAGAATTACACAACCAAGGTATTAATTGAATCAATACAATGTTGGATTGACATTTAAGAAAATCCCCTATAATTTCCTAGTTCATATATATAATTAGAAGTTATATGTATGTTTTGGAAAAAAATAGTAATTAATTAGTTTGTTAATAAATTCAGTTTACCCTAATCTAATTCTAATTGGATAACTATTATTGGATTGGGTGGTTTGGCTATGATAAACTTAGTAATGAGTTTTAAAGTTAAGGGGTTTGTGAGCTAGTAAACAAACATGGCTAACAAATTCAAGATTAAATGGATAATCACTTGTTGATTACTTTGTGTACTTCATAATCAACTATTATTTTAAAAATAATATTCTATGAAAATATTAATTTATTATTGAATTAAATTTCATTCCAAGTAATAAAAATAATTACTTTCAAGAAACTAATGAATTTTAAAATATTAAACTGTTAGAAGATTGATGACTCAAGATAGGGAGGAAAAGATGAATCATGATCATCATCAAGAAGTAAGTAATTTGAACATCGATTAATTACATTATGACGCAAATAAATTTAAAAGTATAACAATGAAACTATGTAGTATAGATTAATAATGCTCAAACTCTACCTCACTCTTATCAAATGAAAAAAAAAAATACATGTGACGACACCCTAATTATTTCAAGTATACATTTTTACAAGCAAAATTGTGTTTTGATGACTATTTCTCTAGTAATAATTATAAGTAACTACAACTTTGACACCATTTATTTTAAATCAAACAATAAATATTTTTTTTTTTAATTTGATTCATTTGATCCATCCATAAATACATGTATCTTGAGTGCAACAATATGGGTGAAACTTGTCGTGCACACAAAAAATATATATGATTTACATAATTTTTTATATTATGTAAATCACAATTCATTAAGGTTCTAATTATCTCTATTTGCTAGCAGATATCATCCCAAGCGCATGCTCCGGTGCTTCTTGATGGTCCTGATGAATTCTTTGGTAAAGTGCCTTTGTTTTACTCTTTATTAATCTTTCTTGTCTGCTCTATTATGAATGGGTAAGTCAATTACTCTTAAAATTTTATAGGCTACTTGAATGATTACAAAAATTACATTAAGAAAATAATAAATCATATAGATCAAAAAGTAAATTAACTGAAATATTTAAGGGAATAGCTCCTCAATACTAATAATGTATGGCTAATTATAGGTCCACTTTAAGAACTCTACGAAAGCTAACGATAAATATTTAACATTCAACAATTTAATTTTAAAAAAAATAATCATACATGTAAAGAACTATATTAGCCACCAAGATAAAAATATTAAAGTATCCATTAAATGAACAATTTTCTATGAAAATTATTTATAGAAATCATTGCAAGATTAAAATATAAGAAATTAATTTTTAGCTCTCAAATACTAATGTAACATTATAAGAAAATAGTGATCAAACCTGCATTTTGTTATAATTATAATCTTACAACCTCTATTATGAGAAGTATTATATTATAGAGAGTTAGGCAAATACTCCATTGTATAGAATTTTTTTTTCTTTAGTGCCCTTTTTTAGGGCATCATAATTACTTGCATATCCAAGATATTCCTTGTATGACTTTTTCCTGAAAAATCTATTCAAATTCCAAATCAAAATATTGAAATGTCAAATTCACATATTTAATGCAAGAGTAAAATATCCTCATCTTTAGAGAATTTTACCTATAGAACTTGTTATTTATGGGGTCTAAATTTACTTATTAACCTTGGATAAAATTTTATTATAATTTTCATGATTGATTGCTACCAAACTTAGTATCCATACATATTTAATTTTCAAGATTTTTGTTACTAGCTCCAGAGTCATTCATACTTATTTTTTAAACTCATTGTTATATAAATCAATCTATATTCATAATTCATCTTTTTAACTCATCACTCCCATTAAAAAATATATATATCAATAATTTCATGTGCCCCATTAAAGGGAGAAACAAAATGAGAATGGGGATAAACATAAAGATTAATAAGGTGTCCTTAAAAATTATGTTTGAGCATATAAAGGTAGCTCTTTAGCTTTTTAAATAAGGGAATGGTATTATCATTTTTTCTTCTAGTATTAGAATAATCACTTTATCATAACAAGGAATAACTTTTATATGGACTTATATACCCTAAACATGGGAAAAAGATAAATAAAGAAACACCAATGTTTACTTCTTCATTTCTAGATCTTATATTTGCAGTGGATGATTGAATTTATTTCTCAATTATAAAAAATGATATTTTTATCAATATCGTTACTTTTTTTATTAAGTATAATCCTTCGTATACTCTTTTTAAATTTTAGCAGATTACCAAATTTTTGTATAGACATGGAACTAAGTAGACTTATATAAACTTACTACTTAATATTTGGGGCTCTTTTTTGTGCTTGGTCGCTTTTTTAATTTCTTTTTCAATCATGATACTTATTCTTGGATTAAGGCAATACCTTTCTAACAACTAATACCCAAGTGGATATGAAAATATGATGGCCATGAAGTTAGAGATTAAAAAAAATAGCTTTTACATACATAGCACCCAAAACTTTCATATTTACTTATCTCACGCCCAAATTTTTATTATTACAAATATCATATGAAAAAAATCATTTGCTATCACCTTTTAATAGTCAAATCTATCTTTTCATCCATAGGTAAAGTGCTATGTGTGTGAAAATGAAACTTTGGGTCTAAGATAGGTAAATCCATAAGAATTGGGTGGGTATGTATGTAATTTTCCATTAAAAAAATTGATGGCTTAATAAGTTTGTGAAGAAATGTGTGATCTTCCTATCCAATAAAAAAATTATAAAGGGCACTCGTGAGGAATAATAACATGCCTAAAATAATGAGTGAAAAATATAAAATAAAGAGGAATGAGAAGGCCCTCTTAAGAATTTAGATGTTCTTGTCTGATGATGTTTCAATAGAGGTCTTGAAGCATATAAATACATAAGGTTTTTGTTTCAAGCTAGAGTTTGTAAATAATAAAGTTTATCCAACAAGTTTCATCAAAAATAAATGCTTTAGCTAGTTCGTATGTAAGATAATAAACTTATTAATCACTTTTAAATGATTTTACTTATGTTGTTTATGATTTGAGAATATTGATATGATTATTGATGATAAAAATTAAGTTTGTTATTTGTATTCTTTTTGCTTTCATCTTACACATACTTTTTAGAAATCATAATATATGGTTATGACACAATAAGTTAAAGGGATGTCAAAGATTAAATTTTAAACAATCATTTTCTTCTATTACAATAATAAATGGAATATAAAGAGAAGTATTTTTTCTATAATAAGAAAAAAGCAAGAAACAACTAATAACAATAAGGAAGTTGATGTAAGTATTATTATAAGATTTTATTGTTATGAAATCAATGATGCTCTTTTAGTGATTTGAGAGAATAAAAGTAAAGAGTAAAATATTTAAAACCCTTGATGCTCTAATTTACATATATTTTCATAAATTAGCCAAATTTTGATGGTTGTAATTAAATAAGAAATGGAGTTAAATGCAAGATTAAGGTTCTACTACTATGAAGTTGATGTAATGGTGGTATGAAAATATTTTTGGCTATAGTTAGAAATATATTAGATTTAAGGAAAAATATTATATCTTTAAATTTTATTAATGGTATAGGATGCAAAAATTTTTGTGATGTTAGTACCCCAAAGCAATCTAATATTTTTTAGTTGTCTTGTAAGTGAAAAAAAAAATTAGTGGAATCAATGTGGTTATAGCTCATTAAAGCAAGAAAGGTACTGAGTCTATGATTTTAAGTATTAATTAAATGAGAGCTGATATATAATTTATTACTAATAATTCTAGAGAAATGTCACATGATAATATTTTTGTTAAATAGGGACTTCTAAAAGAATGATATAATATAAAAAAACGATAATAAGGCAAAGTTGGCAAATTTACTATTAATAAAATAAGGTATTGGAAAGTCTCAATTAACCATTGAGATTAATTAAAGAATTTTTCATATAGAGAGGTTCTTAGACATAAACATTAAATAACATACGTTAAATTTATAATCCAAATGTGAGAGTCATAAGTATGGAGCTAAATTTTTCTAAGCTTTTTAGATAAGATTTGATCCTTATTTTCCAGATTGGTAGACGCCAAAAATGAAGATCCATTCATATATGATTTTCATGATTAGTAGTTACTAACTCAAAGTTCATTTACACTAATTTTCTAATATGGTTGATATCTAACTCATAATATATTCAAATTTTCAAACTCATTACCTCATATTGTAGCTATAAAAGAGGTGGAACTTCAATAATTTCAAAAATCCTTTAAAAAGGAGCAATAAAGAAGAGAGAAAGAGGAAGCAAGAGGAGAGGGACTAGGAAATATTAAAAAAAAAATTTTGGAGTGCTTCTAAGGAAAGCTATTCAGCTTCTTCAAGATGGAAGAAGTGATATTATTTTCAATTTTAATACGATAAGATGCTATTGTTCACAAAAAAGGATAATTCTTACGGACTCTTAACAACATAGAGAGAGGGGAAGAAAGTAACTAAAACAATAACAACCTATCTTATTTCAAGTTTTGCCATCATATTTACAATAAATGATTCAATTCTTTTAGATAAAAAAGTTGATTTATTTATTTATGTCATTATTTTTTTTAGAATTTTAATCTTTAGTGTATCTTTTTTTATATTTAGTGGATGATTTGATTTCCACATAACAGTGGATGTAAGCTTACTTGCTAAACTATATAAATTCTTAGCTAACTAGTTTCTATCTTATCATGTTTCATAGTTTAGCTACCAATAACCACTAATTATTTATTGACCAGCATGACCTGCAGTCATAGTTTGATCATTATAATTATAATTAACTTTATTGGTTGCCAACATAAAGTTGACCGCATAATGCATCCAAAAGAATGAATGGTCAAAAATGAATCTACAAATCTTAAAAGTGATTTAAATATATCATAGAACTAATGAATTGAGGAACAATCAAAAGGGCCAAATTGTCAAACATTTCAATAGCAACAACTTAAATAATACAAATACACAACCAAATCATAAGATGACAGAGTAATAGACAACTAATAAAAGGTTAAACCAAGTTTTTTTTTATTTAATTGTGTGAATGAATAATTTATTAAGCGCTAAAACAAAGGAGGAAAGTACATAAAATCTCTCATTAAAAGTCATTCATATGATCTAATGGCAACCCTATCATTGTCTCTTCTTGTTTGGAAAATTAAGTAGTCCATTGCACATATTAAATATTAATTTAAATCTTTGATTACCATTAAACTCCTCAATTTGGGGTGATTGATGAACTTAAGAAAAATGGTTTTTAACATTTAGAGAGTTTCTTCCAAAATTCACTTGGAGCCCCATTTTTTTTAAAGAAAATAAAATTAAATTAAATTAAGATATAGTTTGATTTCATGACAATGTCACTCCAAAAATAATCATAAGAGACCTCTTTCCTACATCAATTTGTATCTCTATGTTTGTGTGTTTGTTTCTATAAGAATTTTGATGTTATTCCCCTCAAACTTAAAAGCATCTATCTTTAAAGAATTATCTAAAAGTAATGACATTCTTAAATTTTATTCAGCCATTTTTTTTTCTAAAGGATAATTTAAATAAATACCACTTAATTCCTATCTATTGACATATCTAACACTTAAACTTCAATTCTTACATACATACCGCCTTACTTATGCATGAAAAGGTGTATTTCACCCTTTTTTTTCAAGTAAAAATGTTGGTATTTTATCTAACACTTAAACTTCAATTCTTACATACATACCACGTTACTTATGCATGAAAAGGTGTATTTCATCTTTTTTTTTCAAGTAAAAATGTTGGTATTTTTTATATGATACGAAAGATTTGGGTGATATTAATGTAAAAGGTAAAGTTAAAGGGCTAGATATGTAAATATATAGTAATTGGGTGGTATGTTTGTTAAAATCTTATTTGTGGGCCTTTTGCAGGGTCAAGGAAAATTTGCAGGCACATTGTGGACAAGTTCAAAGCATATGGTTACCAGTATCTCTTGGGGAAAGATCCACTGGCAAGAGTATCCGTGGAGCAATGGATTCAGTCCGAGGAGCAAAAATTCGACCCTCCGAGCTCCACCCTCGTCTTCTACCTCGCATTTAAGATTGAAGCAGATGTAGAGAAGACAACCCAGAGTGAAAAGAAACTAGAAAAAGTTCTAAACTTGTATGAACAAAGACTGGGAGAATCTGAATTCCTTGCCGGCAGTTACTTCACACTCGCAGACCTGTACCATCTCCCCAACACATACTACCTTGAGAGTTCTATTGAGTATGGTTACCTCTTCAAGAACAGGAAGAATGTTAGCCGGTGGTGGAAAAATATCTCGCAGAGGGATTCATGGAAGAAGGTGATCGAAAAGTTTGAAGAGGAAGGCCTCACCTTCAATGTTCCAGCGTCCAACAGTGAAGCGGATCGATCATCTTCATCTCCACGAAAAAATGGTCTAAGAAATGGACCGATTGGAAGTTCAGAAAAAGGCAAAAAGGAAGAGGCTAAAGCAGACATTCAAAAAAATGAAGGAGAGACAAGAGCATTAGGAAGCAAGATAGAAGATGCTCCCAGTAACAAAGTATCTGGCGCAAACTTGGGGGATAAAACAAATGGCACAACTGAAGGGAAGAATGAAGAGAAGGAAATTACTTCAACTGAGGGAGGTAAGAAACGAGAAGCTGCTGAACAAAACAGTGAAGCCAAGAAAGAAAAACCGAAACTAGAGGATGAAGGGAAATCAGGTCAGACTCATGAAATCAAAGAAAAGGATGCAAATAAGTCAGCTACTGCAGACAAGAAAGAGGATTCAAAACCGGCTGATCAAGGTAAAGCTTCATTAGTTGACAGAGGCATATTAGGTAAAACTGATAAAATCAAAGAACTTGAAGCAAAAAATCCAGCTATAGAGGGCGAGAACGAGATACCCAAACCGGATGACAAAGACAAATCTTCAACGGCTAAGAAAGAAAAACCAGGTAAGATTGATAAAATCCTTGAAGGCGAAGCAAATAAGCCGGATATTGAAGGTGAGAAAGATGCCCATAAAACCCACGACAAAGAGAAGCCCTCATCTGGTGAAAATAAAAAAAGAGGCATAACTGGTGAAGGAAAAGCAAGCGAAGACAAGAAGACACAGCGACAGGAAGACATAGATAAAGCATCACAAGACGAAAAAGAAAAACCAGATGGCATTGATGACATCAAAGAGCCTGAAGCAAATAAGAAAGATGCTGAAGCAATTAGAGATTTATTAGGCAAAGACGGACAAGGCAAAGTTGGTGAAAACAAAGTAGGTATGACAAAAGATCCTAATACTGAAGTGAAAAAGGATGGATTTAAATCTGATGACAAAGATAAAGGTTCAGATAATCAAGTTAAGAAAGATTCAGTAGCAAACGATGGGAAAGATACAACTTCATCAGTTTTAAGCAGAAATCCTAGTCCCAAAGATGAAAAGGAAAAAAACAATTAACAACTGTATGATGATGAAGATGAAACAGAAAATAAAGTTTTTTAGTTCCTTCAAAATCTGAACTTAGTGAAAATTTTGCGCCCTGTTCTCCGAGGCTCTTGAAAGCTACACTCTGTAGCCTACCATATTTGAAGGAATCTTCGAAAGGATTGTCTCAGAAATACATTTCATTTCATTTCAATTTTCCTAATCATGTTTCCTTTAAATCCTACCTTGGCAATTAAGATTTGTTGTTTTGTCTATGTTGTATGTGACATTTTGTATCATCTATTTTCTATGTGATTGTAATTCCCGCAAAACTTTATGTTCTTTTATATAAGGCATGATTGAAAATGCATGCATGTCTGCCCTTCTAATATTTAAAAGTACGTGGTTAAGACAAAACTTCATACTTAATGCTTTCAAGATAAGAACAACTTACCAAAGAAGTGTGCGTATTAGGATTTTTTTTGTTCGTAAATCCAAATAAGGAGTCAAACCTTGGGTGAACGAGACAATACACAGAGGAAACATGGAACATGATGAAGAGATTAATTTTTACTCATGAAGTCAAAATTCCTTAAAAGTTGTTTGATATATAAGAGGGAATTGTCATATATGACGAATTACAAACAATCACGTTTAAAAAAATAAGTATAGAAAAAAATATATATTTAATAACAGTAATATATTCTTAATTTTAATAACAAGAAATGCACATATCTACAAATGGAAAGAGGAAAAAAATAGAACAAATGTAAAGTAATTATAAACTCAAAATTGGTGGTAGTCTAAACATGAACTACAACTAGAGCATAAATACTATTTAAGAAAAAAAAAAAACTGATGCTAAAAGTGCTAGTTCTACAAGAAGATTTTGTTTGGTTCACTACATATGATCCTCTTAAAGATAATTTAGTCCTTAAATTCAAACCCTAATATAAGATCACTTAAAGATAATTTAGTCCTTAAATTCAAACCCTAACACTAGACTATTTAAAAAATATAAACATAAGAATATAAGATCTAAGAAAAACTAAATAACTTATCTATTCTTTTATTTATTATTAGAGTCATTGGTTAAATTATGGATCCTTGAGATTACATTAGTGGACAATTTAATAATCCTTAGATTGAGACTATAGATCAAGCCAAGAGAAGGATCTCTTCTACATTTATGTTATATATTGTCTCCCTGTTGTAATAAAAACTCATTTTTCTATTCAACTAATGACATGAAATTCCTTAAAGAGTCTGTTTTGAGATCCCTATTTCAAAGATTGATAATTTTGTATCTAATTGTACTAAAGCAAGTGCAAATTCATGACTATGAAATCTTTGAATATCAATAAAATCTAAATTATCAATAGGCTCTCCAAGAACGATGCAATTTCGACAACATGAATCTCAAAATGGTTTTGCCAAGTTCAATTAAAGAAATAGTAGCACCAAGCCCCACAAGCTGGTCATCAAACTAGTTTCACCTCACCCACCAAAATTGGTGAATAAATTACAGACATCATATTAATTATGGAACCTTAGTTGGTGGGCTCCCACAACTATCAAACTCTTTGCCTAGCTCATTAGATTCCAACTTCACTAACCTATTTGGTTCCAGGATTAGGATTCTCCACGCACGTCAACCTCTCCTCTGCCTTTAACTTCCTTTATTTCTTCATCATACCGAAGAAAATGGACCTTTCAAAACAAAGCTACATATTCTAGGTTGGAGAAGAATACTGCTTAGCCATCTAGGCAAATGAATAACATAAGCAAAAGCATAGTAGTTATTAAAAAAAAAAATGAAAGCCCCATAAAGGAAGTTCCTTGGTCCAAATTTATAAGCATGACTCTTTTGTTTACCTTTAGTAATTCATGCAAATAATAGCTAAATAAACTTCAT
>NW_018165699.1:256065-304921 GCF_001263595.1 Phalaenopsis equestris | reverse complement strand
CGGGCAAACCCCACACCAAAAATTGTGCCGACAGCATCATGAACTGAAAATGGCTGCAAATCCCCCTTGATGCAATGTCTTGTTCTTCCTTTTAAAATTTGATGCAATGGAGCATTGATTAAAGGAGCAGATTATGCTCATGAATCCATGGTCGACCAAGCAAAGTGTTGAAAGATGTTTCTGCGTCGATGATATGGAACTTAGCTGTTGTTACTAGCTCACCCACCTTCATGAGTAGTGTAATTGACCCAAGTGATCTTTCTACCTTTCGATTAAATCCTCTTAAGATCATATTATTTTTGGTAAGCTCTTATGAATTGATGTCAAAGTATGCTAACGTCCGTAGGCTCATTAAGTTGAGTGACAGCCAATGATATACGAAAACTTTGGAAAGCACAAGTTTGCCAATGTTGAACAAAATGTAGAGTGGTCGATTGTTGGTTGGTAGTGCTAAACAGTAACTCTTCATTGGTGAAGGTTACAACAGACTATTTGTTGAATAAATAAACTTCATCCGAGGATGTGTTGGCGAACTTAGCTAAGCAAAATTTTGGATCAAATAAAGCCTTAATTAGAGAACCCCCCATTTCATTTGATAGGATTAGAGCATCATAGATGCTTAGTTTGGCCGGAAACCTCCTAAGATGAGCTAATACATTATATATATTTTTCTCTTTCATTTTCTTTTTCTTTCTCTTATTTTTTTTTCTTTTCTTTTAGAATCTTTTCAATCCATTCTTTTCTTTTTCTTTTCTAAGTAAGGATTGCTATATCTAGACAGCCTTTTATAATTTTGAACTTCACTATCTTCCTCTTAAAGTCAAAACTCTAGACTTTTCTTCACTTTATAATTTAATAGTACTTTATGATTTTTTATAAAGTCTCATTCATTTCTTCTTACATGAAACTCTAAAAATTCTTAACACTTCAAAAATACATTTTTCTTTACTTGAAATAGAAAGATAAAGTCTTATCCTATCATACCAAAGATCTTTAACTTTAGAATTGAACTTTATTATTAAATAATCTTTACCTAAATTTACCACAATATTTATAAACGGAAGTATAGTCATTTAAAGTTAAATCTTAATATTCCAGGCCATGTTTATTTAATTTTTAAGAATATAGTTAATTGATGACAAATAAAATTTAGTGTACTTATTTTCAAACTTAATTTTTCTTTCCCCCAAACTTAAGTTGTTAAGTGATTTTAAAAATATTTTTAGTAAAAATATTTTTAGTATAAAATTTATTTTTAGTATAAAATTTAGTTGGTGAAAGAAAACAATAAATGCATATAAATAAAAACTGACCTGTATAGGATTTCTGACTATAAAACTAGACTCTTGTATACTGTAGGTACTAACTATACAAGTACAAAAAAGCTTTAAAGCATTAAAAAAATATAATACATTCTAGAGAAATTGCTGAGAAGTAAAAAAATAAACACAAAAAACTAAGAAACTAAACTGAAAATAGTAAAACCACAGAAAAAGTGGAAGTCTACGTTACTGTGATTGATTCAGTTCACACAAAACATAAAAGCTTTTACTACATCAGGTTCCAATTAAAAGTATATCACAATACACTCACAGATAACAAACAAACATCAAAACACATTAAACTACACATTAAACTAAACTCAAAACACATTAAACTAAACTCATAAAAATCAATTCTTATCTCCTTTCTCTTTGTTATTAGAATCTTTGTCTTCTTCTTCATCATGAATAGGAGCATAGAGAGTGAAACTGAGGCAAGTAGGAGAATCTACATTTGGTTTACCCCTAAGACATCTTATCATAGCATTTTTGAAATCAATATCATGTTGAACACTCCTCTAGTGATATTCATCATTATAAGCATTTCTTGCTCCTATCTCTCCCAACTAAGTTTGAATACTAACTATGTTCATTTGTTGAATCATCAGTTGGTCCATAATACCTTCAACTGATGCAGATTGAGAAGTAGACACCCCTGCAGTAGATGTAGAGAGCATATTGCTTCTTTCACCTCTAGATTCAACAAATGATTCCATAATTTGAATCATACACCTTCCAATCAGATTCTGTGGCTGTAATCTTTCTTCATTTTTATGGGATTCTACTCTTGATTTTTTACATAGAGTGAAAATCAGGGAAGGGTATCCCAAACCACCAGCAGTAGAACTACCAGCTTTACTTCGAGCATGCTGAACTATAAGTTCACCAACATCTACTGCCTTCATGTTCTGAATGCAATAGTTTAGTATAGCTCTATCTTTTATAACATCAGCCAAGTGATTTGTTCGCAACAGTCCGACAAAAATGAAGTGGTGCGATACTTTTGATTGAATAGTCAACATGGAAGGAGAGCTGTTAACTAACTTATTATTCTTAATCTTCCACTCCCCTCTTCCATCAGTCAAAAATGCAATGACTTCATCAGTAATGAATCAGTCATCACGAATGCAGTATATTCATAAAGAAATTACATCACTCAAACCTTAAAAAGTATTGATCCGATCAACATAAATTCAACTTGTTTAGCTCTAACTAAGATGTGATCATATTAGTGAACCTCAGGTTTACATAAAACTCTCAAACCATCGGGACAATCACTACTGGAGTGAGTAGTTGAATCTTTCCGAGTTTTTGGCAAGAATCAGTCTCCTGACCTCGCCACCCAGATTTTTAGACGCCCGTTCTTGGATCATTTTTTTTTTTTTCAACTGAGGATTGTAACTAAGTTGGGCTTTGAAACTAACAAATCTTTTGCATCAAATTCCTCTGACAACCTTCCTCTCTTAACATGGGGAGCCATTTAAAAATTCTACAAAAATCCAAATATAGTCAAAATAAATCAATAAATAAAAAATCTAACTCCTCAAGCAAGATTAGTTGGTAAGAAACTTTTCATCATAAGTTTTCTTCAAACTTTTTCATAAAAAATCCCAAATTTTGGATCTGCCAAATCCATGGAGAAAATAAAAAATTTCTAGGTTAAAGTGAAGCTCTTCCAATTAAAGATGAAATCTATGGTTTTAAGCCTCCCAATCCTTCTCTTTAGCCCACACTGTGATGCCCTAGACCAAGGTCTTGAGGTAGGAGATGACTTAAGCAGCAAAAATGGAGTATGTCTGCGCAATTTTGTTATTTTCTAAGCTATATGGCGTGTTCAAACCTTTGGCGCATCATGCACCAAAGCTTAAATTCATTAGATTTCAATTTTTGTGGAAATCTGCTTCGTATCGCTTTATGTCAACCTTTATTTGACTCAAGTAAAGCTTTTAAAGCATATATAAAAATCACACTAACACCAAACTTTCAGAAACAACACAAAACTCACATTTATATATAGAATCCACGCAGTTACAAACTAATAATTTTTAAGCCAAGAAACATCAAATTCAGTGTTCTAAAGTAAACAAATATCCTAACACTGAAATTTAAACATCAAAATTAAAAACATAAACATAGATAGTGTTCATTAGAATGGAAATACAATCCAACTCAACAAAATAACTAAAACAAATAGTACTAAACAAAATGTTCCATTCATAAATTAAGATCAAACATCTTCTTCACTATCGACCTCCTGGATATCTCATATAGATTGATAGTGCACATAAAAGTTGATGAAGGGTCAAAATGAAAGTTCATCAGTTGAACTTTCCTCCTCAATCCAAGCATGTTTCTTGAACATAAGTACCAAACCATCTTTAATAAGCCCAATATGTTCGAAATGTTTGTTTAGTCTCCAATCTAGATGTTCCAACATTTCAGTAATATTCTCAATCACATGCATGAAATTCTGCACCTCTTTTTCAATCTTCTTGATCTTCTTCAAAAGTGCACTTGAGTTATTGTAGAGCTAAACATGTGATGAATTCTGAGATCCTTGATCCATCAACATATTCCTATCATTTTCATCTCCCATTCCAATGCAGTTGCAATAGACTTCTGGATCTATAGACTTCCAAGCAAGAGCACTTTTTCCCAACTTTCATAAAGTACTTGAGATTGAGTGCATAGAAGGAAAATTGTGGATGGATATCCAAGTCTCGTTGCAGATCCAATGACAGTCAAACCAAAAACCAACTTCATAATAGTAGCTCCAACATGAATAGGCTTTTCGGTTTGATTGTAATAATTTAAAATAGCACTCTCCTTTGTTACCTTACTAACTTCATAGTAGGCAGTAATTTTGATGAAATGAAGAAGTGTAAGGCTTTTGAAATGGGATTTAACAATGATGAGGAAAACATACATTTCCATCATCACTGGCCTCCCAATTCGTATCTTCATCTGCAAGGTAGCGGCAGAGTTCATTCATATTATCTCTTATAGGGATAAAATTTGGATAATGACAGATACCAACATCCTCTATCATAAACATCACATTTATTCTTGAAGTAGTGAATTGCACAAACCTGCCTCACATGTAGATCATCATTGTTGGATCCCTTGAATATTTGCATAAAATTCTTTTACTACAGGAATAACAATAGCGGTAGTAGTGTAGCAAAGCACTTCCCAACTCCTCTGAGTAATAGTTTCTTCTACATGAGTGTTCGACGTATTGAATCCTTGATTAACAAATCCCCTTTCTTTGATAAGCCTCTTCATCAATAGAACTCAATCATGTAACTTTTGCACATCAAAACTAACAAACTTTCTCTGGTTTAAAGTTCCAAATCTAGCGGAGTTTTTAGAGTGGGAAGTAATAGGATATGAAAAGTGATGACTCTTCCCTCACTTTCTCCCCTAAAATATGGTTTAGATTCAATTTTTTAGAGTTATATGGAGAAGAAACTGCCACAAACTGTCAAAAACCACCATTTAACATGTTTTAAATCACTTTCAGACATGTGATGCATCATGTGCCAATTTGGTGCATCATGCGTCTGCCCTCTTGAGTTTGGCACATCATGCGCCAATCTTACACGTCATGTGCCAGTTCCAAAATTTTTTGTCAATTCGATTTTGATCCAACGAATTCTCAATTTTTCCATAAAGTTAGGCAAATAAAGATGTTTCTAAATATTTTATCAAATACACAGACTACATAAAGAACTAAGCATAAATATATAGAAAATAATTCAAAGAAAACAAACTTAAAAGAAAACTAAACGACGATAAAAATGGGTTGCCTCCCATAAAGCGCTATGTTTTATGTCATGAGCCCAAAATTTCCAGTCTTATTCTGGGTGACCCAACATTACAGTCTTTTTAAAAGTTCATCTTTGACCATCAAAATATGATTTCAATATGTGCTCATTCACCTTAAATATTCTTCCAGTCTTGGGGTCTTCAATATTAACTGCCCCATAGGGATAGACTTGTATGACTCTGAATGTCCCTTTCCGCCTAGACCTCAATTTTCCAGAAAATAATTTCAATCTTGTATTACATAATAAAACATCCTATCCATATTAAAATTCTCTTTTTATTATCTTTTAATCATGCCATTCTTTCATCTTTTCTTTATAAATCCTCGCATTATTGTAAGATTCATTCCTAATTTCTTCAAGCTCATTGAGTTGCAATAATCGTTGCAATAATCTTTTCTCTTGCAATAATCTTTTCTCACCAGCATCTTTCAAATTAAAATTGAATTCTTTTATTGCCCAATAAGCTTTATGCTCCAATTCAACTGTTAAGTGATAAGTCTTCCTAAAAATTAGTCTATATAGGGAAATTCATATAGGTGTCTTATAGGCTATCTTGTATGCCCATAATGCATTATCTAACCTAGTAGATCAATCCATTTTATTAGGATTAACACTCTTTTCCAAAATTCTCTTAGTTTCACGATTAGATACTTCTGCTAAACCACTATTCTAGGGAAGATAAGACATTACAATTTTTGTAATTATATTAATTTTTCCACCAATCTTGCACTTATTGCATTCCTAAAATGAGTTCCCTCATCGAGAATGATTACTCTCGGCATCATTCCATATCTTGTAAAAACATTTTTAATTAAAAATTTTGAAACACTCCGAGCATCACATTGAGGTAAGGCAATTTCTTCAATCCATTTTGAAATATAATCCACTGCAATCAATATGTATATATTTCCGAATGAAAGTCCCATAAAATCCAATCCCTATGGACCAAAAATTTCATTTTCCAAATTAAAATTTAGAGGCATTTCATTTCTTTTTGAGATATTACCTACTCTCAGACACCGATCACATTTTTTTATATACATATTAACATCTCTAAATATAGTAGGCCAATAAAATCTAGATTGTAAAATTTTATGAATAGTTCTATCATTCCCAAAATGTCCTCCAAATTTTGAATCATGACATTTTTGGAGGACATTTAATCATATATCTGCCTTAAACCAACAAATATTGTATATTCACTAGCATCACACATTAATTCAGAAGGTCTCTCCCAATTAGGTGAAACAATTATAGAACCAGTGATCAATTTTTCCTTTTAAGTTTCAAAGACATTAAGGCAATCTTGATTAAAGTCAAATTTTATATCTTTTTAGAAAAGTTGGCATAAATGTTTACTAATTTTTGAAAAGACTTTAATATATCTCCTCTAAAATCCAACATGTCCTAAAAAGCTCGTAACTCCTCTTACTGTAGCAGGTGGAGGTAGGTTTGATATAACCTATATTTTTGCAGGATGTACTTTCATGCTATTTTTTGAAATTTTATGTCAAAGAACAATCTCTCCTGAACCCATAAATTAACATTATTCCCAGTTCAATACACGATTAGTCTTTTCACAACATTCTATAACTTTCTCTAAATAATTTAGACATATTTCAAATGAAGTTCCAAATATAGAAAAATCGTCTATAAAAACTTTAATTCCTTTTTCAATCAAAAAACTAAAAATTGACATCGTACATCTTTGAATGTTGCAAGTGCATTACACAATCCAAAGGGCATTCGTTGAAAAGTAAGAGTTCTATAAGGACTAGTAAATGTTGTTTTCTCTTGATCCTCTCGAACAATATGCATTTGGTGATAACCGATATATCCATCTAGAAAACAAAAATATTTATGCCCAACCAATCTATCCAACATCTAGTCAAAAAAAGGTAAATGAAAATGATTCTTTTTGGTGGCAGAATTTAATTTTCTATAATCTATGCAGATTCTCCAACTGAAAAATTTTCTTGTTGATATTAATTTTTGATGCTCATTTGTCACTACGGTCACACCTCCTTTCTTTGGAACACAGTGAATTCAACTTACCCAAGCACTATCTGAAATATGATATATAATTCCAACATCTAACTATTTTAAAATCTGTTTCTTCACAAATTCTTTCATCATTTGATTTAATCTCTTTTGCGGATTAACTCTTAGTTCATGTTGAACTTCTAATAAGATAATATGCATATAAATTGAAGGACTGGTTCCTTTAAAATCAGCTAATGTCTATCCAAATGCTTTCTTATATTATTTTAAAGTTTCCAACAACTATTTTTCTTGTGTATCACTTAATTCTGAGGATACTATAATAGGTAATGTAGTAAATATCCTAAAAATACATACTTGAAATGTGTAGGAAGTGTTTTTAGATCTAGTTCAGGAGGTTTCTCAATAGATGGAATCAAGTTCTTGTTACTTTATATATTATCCTCATCTTAATATTCCATTTATTCCTTTTCAAATTCACTTTAAAAATTCCTCTTGAAATATTCATTTTATAAATATTCATTAATGTCCATTCTGAAGCATTCAATCTCTTACTCTTTAGCAAAGTATCTCATTAATTTTGCAATATTAAATATAACTTCTTGATCACTAACTCTCATAGCTAGTTCTCCTTTTTACACATCTATCAAATCTCTTCCAGTGTCTAGGAATGGTCTTCCTAAAATAATAGAAATTTATTTATCTTCATCCATATCTAATACAATAAAGTCAACAGGAAAGATAAACTTATCGACTTTACCAAAACATCTATAACTCATTTAGGATATGTAATCGAATGATCGGCTAACTGAAGAGTTACAGTTGTAGGTGAAATATCTCCTAAGCCCAACCTTCTAAATATTAATAACGACATAAGATTAATACTGGCTCCTAAATCACATAAAGCTTTTCCATAAAAACGTTCGCCAATAGCACAAGGAATTGTAAAACTTCCAAGATCTTTAAGTTTTTCTGGAAGCTTTTTCTAAATTATAGTGCTACACTAATAGCTGAGTGCAACAGTCTCATTATCTACAAACTTCCTTTTTTTATTAAGTATATCCTTCATGAACTTCACATAGCTTGGCATTTGTTCTAAAGCTTCAACAAATGGAACGTTTTTGTTAATTTCCTCAAAATTTCCAAAAATTTTGAAAATTGATTATCTTTATGTTTCTCCTTGAATCTTTGAGGAAATGGAGGTGGTGGTCATTCAATTGTGATTTTCATTGGTTTTATTGGACTTTCTACTTCAAAATGAAAATGTTCACAAGAATTTTCATTTTCCACCTCATCTCTTTTAACTTCAACTTCTTGTTGAACTCGATTTCCTAATTCTTTTCCACATCTCAATTGAATAGCTTTAAATTTCTCTTTGTTCTAATTTTTAGGATTTACTTCAAGAATACTAGATAATGTTTCTGGAGGTCTATTGCAAAATGCGGTAGCAATACATCCCAATTGATTTTGCATGTTTATGATTATAGCTCCTTGACTTTGTAATTGACTACCCATTTACAATATCAATTCTTCCATTGATAGCTTTTTCACCTTACTCTACGAATTAATAAATCTTGGAGGGGGGCGGTTAATAAGGTTTATAAGCTTGATTCTCTTAATTGTTGGAGATTCCCAAAGGGTTCGCAACAGTGTTTCCCAATTGTGATTTTGTAGCATTAGTGTATTATTACTCCAACTAAAGTTTGGATGATTCTTTCATCTAGTATTATAATAATTGGCATAAGGGTTATTAGAATGATTGTTTATTGCATTTAAAGTCTCACAAGAAGATCGACATTCTATCAATTACCCCAATGAGTTTTCCTCAAGCACAGGTGTTGTCTGAGGATAATTTATTCCATATTGATCTATCTTCTTTGATATTAAATCTATTTGTGTGGCTAAAAGAGATATTGCATCAGAATCATGAATGCTAGCTACTCTTTTTGGATTTTCCCTTTCAAAAGGCTATTGAAAATTATTAGTAGCCATCTCTTTAATTAATAAATATGCTTCATCGAGTGGTTTTGACATTAATGATCCACCAGCAGCAGCGTCAATTCTCAATCTAAGAGATCCAACCAATCTATTATAAAAAGTTTGAATTATTAACCAATCTAGCAATGCATGCTGTGGACACTTTTTGAGGATATCCTTAAATCCTTCTCAGGCTTCATAAATTGGTTCCCTTTCAAACTCACAAAAAGATGTGATATCATTTAAAAGCTTAGAAGTTTTTTAAGGTTGGAATTATTTAGATAAGAATTTTTGTGATTAATCTCCCCATGTTCTGATATATCCAGGTGATAATGAGTTTAACCACATCTTAGCTTTATCCCTTAGTGAAAAAAGAAAATGTCTAAGCCCGACAACATCATTTGATACTCCATCATATTTAAATGTAGCACACAAATCTAGAAAACTTGCAAGGTGTAAATTAGGATCTTTAAAGAAATTAGGATCTTCTGTTGAGGTTCCTCCAAACTGACAGTTTTATATCATTTGGATAATAACAGGTTCAAGCTCAAATGAATTGGCAGGTATAGCAGGGTTTTGTATACTTAAATGATTTTCCTCTGCTATATGATTTACATAATCTCTTAGAGGTCTCTGATGATGTTTATTTTCATTTCCAACATTGTTTATATTGGAAGCCATTTTGCTAAAATGAACTTTCTATTTTTGTTGTTTTTAAATTTCTATAATATTTTTTTTGTAGTTCAGAATCGTAAGGTACTAAATTTTTAGATCTTACACTACGCATAAAGGAAACAAAGAAAATAATGAAAGGCAAGTAAACACACTAAAATAAGAAAATGTTCAAACAAAACTACAAACACACTTTTTTATTTTTTTATCGTTATATAAAATAAATTAAAATAAAATATTAATATTTCTGTTACCTGCCTGGCAAAGACGCCAAAAACTTGATGCGGGAGGCAGATTTAGTGTGAAAATTTTGAAAATATTTTTCAATATGACAAAATTATACACGAGAGATATATAATAAATATGCAATTCAATCCCAACAAAAATAATTTTTAGGAAAATAATTTATCTTTTAAAACTCTTTTTAAAGTGTCAAATCCCCTTTAAAGTCAACGCAACTATACGTATAGCTCAAATAATAAATGGCTCTAATGGAATCCTAGATATCGATCCCACCAGGAACATGAAAAATCCTAAAAGTAAATTATGAATATTATTTTATATTCTAAAAATAAAAAAATAAAAGTAAAGTAAGTGTGAAGTTTGAAAATTAACTACTCAAGTGAATGCTAATTCAAATGCAAATGTTAGACTACAGAACTTAAACTAAACTAAATACTAAACTTTCAAAAGTAAAATTACGAAAATTAAACAATATTTTTATTGTGACGGAAATTCAAATTTAAGAAAGCATCCTTCCCCTTTACAATGAGTATATAAATTGTGAAGAAATTGAAATCATTTGAAAAAATATATAAAAACTATTGCATGCTAAACAAGAGCAAACTTATTCTTTACCCTCTTTCTAAGTTTATAAAGTACATTGACTAATCCAGAGTTTGGTCCCTAATTCTGTGGTTAGGCTTGGATGATACTAGATGCCACTCTAAAGCTCCCACAACTCCCTCACCTGAAGGTTAACAATCTCATAATAGTTTCCAATCAACAGGGCCAAATTGGGTATTTTAATTTGTCATCTTAGAATATACAATTATGCATCCAACAAAGTATATTTCCCTATTTATTTGCACCCAATCCCATGGATGAAATACTCTCCCCTAAAATAAAATGTGATTCTCTTGAAATTGTAGAAATCATATCTCATTTTTGAACATGTCTCTCAACAACTTTTAACATTTCAATTGGTCAGATCAAAGAGTAAATGAAGATCGGAGTTCAAGCAATCACAAATTATTAACATTTAAAACCGTAGAAAACAAAATCTATTCTTCACAAAAACATATCTGAAAGTAGGGATAAGGATAAAGAAGACTACTTATAATGCATGAGAAGGATATAACAAAACATGGATTTCATATATAAAATAAGTTTACAAAAGAAAGAAATTTAAAAAAAAACATATTCACAATCCTTCTCAAGAAAATCCCTAGAATTTCTCTCTAAGCCTTTCTCTCTCTACAGTCACTCCCAATTTTCTCTTAGAAGTGTAATTAAGAATAAATCTCTCACTTTCCCTCTACTCTTACAACCCTAGAAGAAAATCTCCTCTTCTCTCTCTATCTCTAACTCTCACCCACTTTCTCCTCCCTCACGCCACATACTTGACAAATGAGAATTCTTCTTTTTTTTATTTTGGGCTGCCTCCTTCGGAAAAGAATTGAATACTCCTTCCAAAATTCTCTCCAAAGTCAACTCTTTTGAATTTAAAACATGTTCATTTGATCCAAGAGACATATCCCTTCATAAAAGAACATTTCAAAGTGTCTATAAGCATCGAATTACTCCAAGAGGTCTATAGAACAAATGTCCTTCTAAAATTCACACAAAAATTTGCCTCGAACCGCCTTAATTTGAAAAGTCATCCTTAGGGCATCGTGCACCAGTTCTCTAAAATTTGGCGCATCATGCGCCAGAATCTCAAAATTCGTTGTTTTGGCTCCAAATTTTGTCTTTTTTGCAATTTTTGCTCCAAATGCCTAGAAATGATATTCCTGGAACAAAAACATGAAAATACCATTATTTAAAGTACAATATCACCAAAAATAAGTATAAAATTAGTACTTAGAATAGTATATTATTTTAGTGTATCAGGGTACAATATGTTGTTCAATACACACACAATGCTTTTGAGAGCTTCTCATGGCCCTCCTTATTAGTGTGAAGGATTCTATTGTTAAGGTTCACTAAGGTTTTATTGAAAGCCTCCATTAGATCATTAGCTCTCAAAAAGTATATCGTTTAGTATCACTAATCGATTTGATGGCGATGAGCAAACTTATTTATCTTGCTATTTTTGAAAGCTCGCTCATTATCAAAGATCATATAATATGACACCCTAAATTGGTTCATGATGTTGTTCTTTTGAATATGCAACTCATTTTTGGCCTTAACGTGCCTCAAGGGGATGGATTTGCTCATTGGAAAAGTAGTCAGTGTGTAAGATGATGTCATTTAGATTATGGATGGTTGATAGGCTCTACAATATCATTTTCCTAGGCCTTAAAGGGACAAGATTCTAGTGTCATATGCAGTGCTTTCGAGGCTACAAAAGTACTAGGCTAAAGACCTGGCAATGATGACTCCTCTTGGCATAGTCAATGCAGTTAATTTTCATCGAAGGGCAATATGAACCTTATTCAAGTTCTTATGAATCTTACCTTTTCCAACATAGTACAACCATAGTTGATCAAATGAGCATCAGTAAAGGGTACAATTCAAAATGGTATATGAGAATGCTCTCTGCTTAATTTGAGTGGCAAGAGAGTGGTCATCGTGTAATATTATCCTTGTTAAGAGATGATGACTTGACGGTCATCAACAGGTGAAGTTGGTAGAACTATGGCTTCATGACTTGAATGGGTCACTCCTAAAGGTTCAAGACATATCAGAGAAAGGACCCTTCTATCTTGGATCAAAAATATCATGAGGTGACTAGTAGGACTTGATAAATCCTTAGCAAGCTTAGATAGAGCATCAACCTTGCTATTCAAGGAATGGGAGATCTTAACTAAATTAACATCCTCTAGTAATGTCAAAAGTCTCTTTTTGTATGCTAAGAGGTCCCATTTGAGAACTTCTTAGACACATGGTTAATGATGAGCTGGGAGTCCTCATAAACCTTGATCCACTTGATACTAAGTTAGATAGCTAATTTCAATTCAAGAATTAAAGCTTCGTGTTTTTCTTTGTGGTTTGTACATGGCTCTATCAAGCTATAAAAATAAAAAGAATTCCATACTCAAGGGAAACAAAAATAAGGTCGATGTCATCCTTTACCCTTGAGGAAAATCCAGTTGGGCCTTCCTTTAAGAAATACGGTCCATCAATACAAATGTAATTTGGGAGAATCGCCGACTAACAAATTCTCATTAGAGAAGTCATTATTAAGCTACAAGTTAGCTTAGATTAGATGAGCCACTATAAAGTCAGCCTGAGAATGAATTAAGGACGGGGACTTGACATGTACATAGTGGTTGATCTTCTCATACATTGACTCATTTTCACTTTTCTTTTCATCTTCTAAAGATATCTCAAACTAAGGCTCTAATTGATTTATTATCACTACATTATTCTTGATCTTTTCTTCCATAGAGTCATCTTCCAAGTTAATGTAGATGATCAGATTGTTCTGCTTAACAACCTTATCATTTTTTCCTCACCCTTGTACCTGACATCAAGCTCGGATGCGAGCTCTGGAAGTCCTTCTACCATTTGGTTGTGCAGAGCCGATGGGAGATTATTGAACTAAATCTAGATGGTCCTACTCTATTAATTATTTTGAGTCTTTGATTTTAGTTGGCTTGGTGTCTCTGAAGAAAATTATCTTCTTTTGGGGAGCATGGTAGGAGGCATCTTCATGAATTCCCACTTCATGTATTGAAAATGGTTGTAAATATCCTTTTTTGCATTCTTGAACTTCCTTACTATTTCAATGACAAAGGAATCATCTTGTATGCATGAATGCATGGTTTAGGGCATCAAACAAGGTTTCTTAGTAATTGATATGGAATTTTTCGGTCTTCAATAAGTTGTGAATCCTCACTGACAATGTGATTGATTTGAAGGCTCTTTATTCTTTCTGGTTGAAGCCCCTTAGTATCGTCTTGTTAGTTGTAAGACTGTGCATGTTGATATCAAGAAATGCTAATGTTTGCAAATTCATTATGTTGATAGATACTTCTAAATCCACTAACACTCTAGAGAGCATGAATTTTTCAATGTTTGTGGAAATATATAAGGGACTATTATGGTCGGTAATATCGAGCAATAAATCATCATCACTAAAAGTTATTTTGGCTTGTTCCATTAACGAACAAACCACATCTAAGAAGGTGCTAGCCAATTGTGCTAAGAAAATTTTTAGATCAAGTATGGTCTTGATCATTATCTCATTTGATAGAATTAGAATGTCGTAGATGCTTTGTTTGGCTGACAACTTCCAATGATGGGCTAGTACATTGTAATCCACTTTCTTGTTAATTAATCAAGTTTCTTTTTGGAAAATTATCTATCGGGAGAACTTGTTCTTCTCAAAAGACTATTTTATTTTCATTATCTTTTAGACCTACTCTCAAGTGTAATACTTTTCCACTCCTTAAACTTACTTTCATTATTTTATCCAACTCTAGGGTTAGACCTAAATCTATCTCCTCTAGATCTAGGGTTGGTCCTTCTAGATTGACTTTTGAATATGAGAACACTAAACCTTTCATAATTGGCACTCCATGCAATTTGAAGAAGGGTGCCTCACTTTTCAAGTTGTCATAGCCCGTGTTCTTAATGTCCTTCTCATTTGTCTTGACAAACTCATCTAGGTTTTGTATAATTTTAGAATTGTAATAAGAATTGAAATTTGAGTTAAAATTTGAAATTTGAGTTAAAATGGTTGTTTTTTAGCTAGGTTATCAGCATAGATAATCAAAATGTTGTTTAAATCATAGCTTTTAGCATTATATGTGCATTAGGAAACAAAGAGATAATCATACAGAGTCAACGTTTAGAGAGATTTCTTCACCAAATTTGAGAAAACCAATCTACAATATGCATCAACTCAACTACTCTTTAAATCATTGATATTTTCTTCTTTGGACATCTTTGTCTCTTGCTCCTAAGGTAGCTCCTCTGTGATAGCTGAAAATGCTAGCTTAATAGGTTCCAAACTCTAAATGGAAGCCTGTACCAAAGAAGTCTGAATCTAATTCAATATCTTCTTAGATGATCTTATCCAAATTGTATTTCATCCTTCATCAAGTGTGTTGAGATTGGTTGAATCTTTCTCAGATTCTTTCATATGCTCTTTCAGAATTATTATGTTCCCATTTTTGAAGTTCCTCTCAAGCCTATATTTTAAGCTAAAACAATCTTTCATGGAGTGTTCGAGCAACCTATGGTATGGGCAATATTTTGGTTGATCCTTATCTTTGACCTATTTTGGTTTCTTTGGCTTGGGTAGCCTGAAGATAGTTTTATTAACCAGACTTTGGAACATCTTTCCCATTGTCTCATCCTTGAAAGAGTGCACCCTCTTTAATCGATTAGTTATAGTTAGGCTATACCTTCTAGAAATTTTGTAAGGCCTTTGATGGAATGACTCCTGACTATACTACTAAGGATTTTGATTAGTTTACCAAGGCTACTCAGCTTGAAACTACATCAGTTGCTTGCCTCTGCTTACCATTGCTACTATCGCAGACATCTTTTTAAAAGCTTTTACTAGGTTTAGCTTTTCAGCTCTTTCTAAAAATTTGTGTTGTTTGACCTCTTATTAAAAGCTTCTTTCTTTGTAAA
Organism: Phalaenopsis equestris; assembly: GCF_001263595.1. NCBI lineage: Eukaryota > Viridiplantae > Streptophyta > Magnoliopsida > Asparagales > Orchidaceae > Phalaenopsis > Phalaenopsis equestris. The sequence continues at coordinate 289,311 of NW_018165699.1, read as the reverse complement.
GTAACTTTTTAAAAGTCTTGATTGTAAATCCCTTGATTAGAAATGCCATTTGATCATGGATACTTCTAAGTAAAACTTTGATCACATGTTGCTATTGGAGTTATGGCTCACATTTCATGCTTAGGTCCTCCATCGTAGAATGTAGTCAACCAAATTTTTTTTCAACCTCTGATGCTCTACCCCAAGATCACCTTGATGGCACCCGAAGCTTCGTCGCGTCGTTCGATCACTACTAATTCTCGTTGTCATGTCATTGATTTGGTGTATTGTTTGAAAGGATTCACCACTCTATTTATTTATTTTATTGCCCTAATATCAAAATAACTTATACCCTTGAATCATGTGAAAGATTCTCAGATGTTAAGAAATTAGGAGAAGGAAGAAAAGTGTTAAAAATAAAAAACATGAGAAAAGAAACATCGGGATAATCGTCAATACGGTAGACATTATAGAGAAAATGATTTCTCATAAAAGGAATACAACATGAAGAATTTGGTAACCAGAGATTTTGGCATATCACCTATTCTAAGTTCTTTTGTCTCCTACAAGAGCAAGCTCCTATAGTTAATTAGATCTCGGATAGTCAAGACTATCTGAGAAAACTCCTGATTAACATTAACACTCATCATTAACACTCATTCTTCTAACACTCATTCTTCTAAGAAATGTGAAGGTCAAGGAATGAAACATCAAATTTTCATTCTTATGGTAATTGGTTTCTAAGAATCCGATTCTAACCTCAAGGTTTTGTTTTATTTTGTCAAGTCATTTGATTTTGTTCTATTTTTTATGTCTATTGTTTTATTTTATTTTGTTTTGTTTGTCATGTTTTTCTTATTTTGTTGTCTTGAGGTTCTGCTTTAGAATCTAAAGTTTTAGATGGTTTAAGTCTAATGTAGATAAAACTTAGCATTGATTTAGGCTCAATGTTGGTAGAACCTTAGGTTTAAGATGGTATAAGTCCAATGCAGGTAGGACTTAAAGATTGTTTTAAGTTCAATATGGATTGAATTTAAGGTTTAAAATGATTCTATGACGAATGTGGTTAGGACTTAAATTTGATTTTTAAGTAGGACCTTAAGTTGATTTAGATTAAATATGGTTTGAACCAAATATTTGAAATGATTTTAAGTCCAATTTAGGTAGGAATTAAACTTGATTTTGAACCAAAGTGATTAGGACCTAAGGTTGATTTAGGATCAATATTGAACATAAGATTTGGAATAGTTAAACTCCAATGTGGTTAGGACTTAGAGTTGATTTTTGGTTCAATGTTGATTGAACCTAAAATTAGGTGAATTTAAGTTCAATGTAGGTTAAAATTAAAGTCTAGGTTAACTAAGGTAAGTTGAACCTAATGTTTTGGTTGACTTAGGTTAGGTTGAACCTAAGGGTTTGTGTTGACTTAAGTCTAAGTTGGTTTGAACCAAAGAGTTTGAATTGGTTCAATTTGGATTGAACTTAACGAGTTTGAGTTAAGTTAGGTTCAAGTTGGGTTGAACCTAAACATTTGAGATGACTTGGTTCAAGTTGGGTTGAACCTAAGGATTTAAGTTGACTTAAATATAATATAGTTAAGATTTAATGGTTTAATTAAATCTAATTTAAATTATATATCATTAGGTTTGAATTTTAATAAAAGCTAGCACGGGCAAGGTTAAATTAATTTTATTACGTATGGTTAATGTTAGACCAAATTGAGTTTTAGTTTAATAAAGTCAAATTAAATGAGGCTTATTGTGGGTTAATTAGGTCTAATTAAAGTTTGATCTAATTGAGGTTTTTGTTTGATTAAGCCTAATGTAAGTAAGGATTAATAAGGGTTAAATATGTCTAATTAGAGTTAGACCTAATTGGGTTTTAGGTTAATTAAGCCTATTGTAAGTAAGGCATAATTTTGGTTAATTAAGTCTAATTAGGGTTAGACCTAATCAAGGTATATAGTTGAACAAAACTTAATGTAAGTAAGGCTTAATGTGGGTTAGTTAGGTATAATTAAGTTTATACTTAATTAAGTTTTAATTGTCTTAAGCCAAATGTGATTAAGGCTTAATAAAGTTTAATTAGGTCTAATTTTGGTTTAGAACTAATTATGGTTTACTATGTTTAACCTAATGTAACTAAGGTTTAACGAGGTCTAATTAGGTTGAATTATATTTTAGACCTAATCAGGGTTTATGAGCTTCAACCTCATGTAGTAAAGGTTCAACAAGGTTTAATTAGGACTAATTGAGGTTTAGACCTTGTTAGGGTTTAAGATGTTTAAACCTAATGTGATTAAGGGCTAACAAAGTTTAATTAGTTCTATTTGTCATTTAGACCTATTTAGAGTTTAATGATGTTAAACTTAATGAAGTTAAGGTTTAATAGGGTTTAATTAGGTCTAATTGTGGTGTAGATGTAATTAGGGTTTAATGTGTTAAGCCTAATGTGATTAAGGCTTAAAAGGTTTAATTAAGTGTAATTGAGGTTAATACCTAATTATGGCCTGATATGTTAAGCCTAATGTGATTAGGACTTAAAAAGGATTAATTAGGTCTAATTGGGGTTTAGACCTAATTAAGGTTTTGGTGAATTTTGGGTTCACCTAGGTTGAACCTAACTATCTATGTCTAGTCTGTCCTGGATTCATATTAAGTCTAAGGTGTTGAGACCTAAATGTCATGTGAATTTGATTTCAACATTTGTAATTTTGACTCAGAGTCTGTATGGGTTGGACCAATAGTACTAAGGAGATAAGTAGACCCTATGTTGGTGAATGTTTGGGCTCACCTTTAATCTAGATTGGGGTTTAGAGGATTTTGGACTTCATCAATACTATATGTCATTCAAGGCTAATGTCTAAGCATAAAAATTCTGCGGTTTAAAATGTAAATTTGAAATTTACAATTTTGACCCTAAGTGATGAAAATGTCATTTTAAATTTTCAAATGGCTAAAAAATGTGATTTTAGAGTTTAAAAGTGTTAGTCCAAATTTTCTAATGATTTTCAAATGTAATTTCCAATTTATTTTTTTATTATTATTTTGTAAATAATTACAAAATTTGATAGAAATTTGAAAGTTGGTTCCTAGGGAATTTTTATAACCTTGAAGAACTCAGTGGATGTTGCTAAGGACATAAAGGCAGTACTACCTAAGATTTTTAGATTTTTTGGAATTATAAAAAAATTTTAATAATTAAATTACTTCAGAGAGTGATTAATTAATTAAAAATTAAATATAACAAATTAAATTTTAATTTAAATTCCATAATTTTCTCCTCATTTCCCTGAATCCAGGGGTAGTTTTGTCATATTTTTGTGATTTTTTTTGTCAAGATATGATTTTTTGAAGGTTTTAGGTATTTTCTGGAATTAGCTAATTCAAAAAAACTTATTTATTCTCTAATCCGATGTGGCGCTGACTCGAACTTCAAACACGTTGAAAGCTAGCATGACAAACATCACACGTGGCCCGTGGTTCTCTTTGTTTCATATGAACAGAACCCCACTCAGACTTGATCAGGGCCGTCCATTTCTAGTACATGGAAATGGACGACATCTATTCATCATCCCAAAGGGAGATGACCTAAGAATTGTTCATGGTTTTAGATTAAGGTCACCCTAGATCTTGCATTGAATACATCCATACGAAACATTAGCCATGAAGTGATGATTCTTTTCACAATGTCTAAAAATTCAGATGAAATTAGGGTTTAGCACTATATCTTGGCTTTAGTTGATGGAATTTTATTTGGATTGGTGCCAAAGCCTTGCGGTCAAGAAGCTTGCTCTTCACTCAAGTAGAGTTGAAATTGGGCCTGAGTAGGAGTTCGATGATAAGGGGTCAGAGCTTCATTGAACAATGGGTTAGAGCTTGTGAGGAAGGGCAATTTTGATTAGGATTTTCTCATTAAAGCATAGGGAAGCTTTTAGAAGGACTAATTAGAAGTTTTTATGAGGTTTATGTCAAACCTAGAATTTGTCCTGGAATTGTGTTCCAAAATTAGGGCATATTAGTGGATGTTAATGGCTGATTTCATGAGGGGTCAATTCCCCAAAGTTTGGGTAACAAGTTTGGTGTTATGAGTTTATGGAATTGAAGTTTATCAATGGTTCTCCTTTCTCTTGAGCTCTCTGGTTAGCCTATTTATAGGCTTGAGATAGGCTTGAGGAAGCCATGTCAGAGCTAGGGTTCATTTGGGGAAGAGGCTATGAGCAATATAATGATTGTTGATAAGTCTCCTGACCAAGGACCACCATGGAGGCACCTCCCAGGGCATTATCCATATGTGATCTTCCATTAAGATGAAGATTGGGTTCTTGTTCTAGCTCCTCACTGTTGGCTAGCTTAAGAGGTGGATAAGGTTGCTCAAAAGAATTTGAATCAGCCTCCCCCATATGGATTCATTGGTCATTCAATGAACTTGGGAGGGAATGACACATACCACTTCATTCCCAGTTTTTATGCTTTGATCATAATGACCCTAATCATGTGTTGGATAAGGGTTTAGATAGGTCTTTATTTCATTAGATGAAGGTGGAGGTGAACGATGAGCTCACTACATCTTCATTCCAAAATTCATGAAAGAATGCCACCACATTCTTTCCGTCATGATGTCCTTGTAATGACCGTCATTTTGAGCCAACGCTCATGACTCATGAGTCATTTATGAATGTTAGTCATGTCATGGTTTGTGTCATGGGTCATGGGTTACACAGTAGCAATTTTTCATGTAGTAAATTTAGGGTTTAAGTATAAAATATTATTTTTGGATGGCCATGGGTTTGTCTTGTCATGGGCTTAAACCATGATTTCAAACTTAAATTTTAGGTCTAATATTCATTAATTTCACTCTCATTAATTAATTAAATGATTAATTAATTAAGATAATAAAATAATTTGATGAAAATACCAAATTTTAAACAAAAATGCTACGGTTGACCATGTTTCACCAAGTTGACCGTAGTTGAGCAGGGTTGATCATTGTTAACCAATTTTGGTCTAGGGTTGACCAACATGACTTACTTGATCATGTCATGGTTAGTTTAGTCATGGAGTCCTTGAATTTAGTGGTATGACTTGGGTTTGACCACGGATGACCATCATTGACCATATTTGACTATTTGGGTCAACTGGATGTTTGTACTGATGAAATGGTTATTGTGGTAATTATTGCGTCAGGGTTTGATCAAATCAGGGTTTTCCATAACTGATATGATCATTTTGGGGTATCATTCTCGTTTGGACACAAAAAAGGTATATAGTGTGACATTTTTATTTTTAAGGTTTTTGAGACCCTAGGTAAGTTGATAAGGTGTTAATAGTTTTTGAACTTAGTGATCATGATGATCATTCTTAAGTCTTTCTAAAGATCATGAATTAGTATGGATGATTCAAGATACATCTTGTCTATGGGTGTCATGTGAGGGTCCTCACAAAAGTGAGGTAAACACACGTATAATGATGTGATGTTGAGCTCCAATGAACCTCATAACAAGTAGGCTTTCCAGTTGTTCAAACATATTTATCGAGTTGTTGGGTAACTCTGCATACCAGTCAAAGACAACTCGTGAGAGCCGACTCAGAAACTATAGAAACAACTGTGCTTCATCATCCCTTGTTTTACATCAACTTTCTCAAAATTATGCAATATGTTGTCAGAGGTCACCTGATTCATAAAAGGTTTTGAATGATGGTGGAGTAAAACATTTGGAATATTGTACGATATCAAACTCTTCCAGATAGTGTCCTCCCTTCAGAATCAGTGTTCCCTTCATTGACTGAGCTAGGGCTTCTTTCACCTATTGTTCCACCATCTGCTTAATGTCCTCTTTTGATATCCCATTATGGATAAGATCCTTCTTTAGTTCCTAATCTCTACTAGTAGAGGTGAATTCTTTCTTCTCGTCTGCAATATGAATGACCTTCAACTAAATTTCCACTGTAGGGGTAACTTTTGGAGACTGAGGCTGACTCTGTATAGTCATCACAACAACCAATATCTCTTCCATCCTCATCTCCATGCAGCTAGTATGCTCGTCCTTTTATTGAATGACTCTCTTTAGCATCTCAACAGCATTTTCTTCAGCCATCAATGGGGCATCCCGCAGAGAAAGAGGCTTTGGTCTCAATAATGTTGATCTCAACAACATCTTCCTCCATATAGTTCTTTATCATCATCTATGTCCTCTAGTTGCTCTATGCAAAACTACTTAATGTCAGCTCAAAGCTATTCCAAGGTAATCTCAATCAATTTTTTTATAGCATTAAAGTAAATGGGAGGCTTCTAACAAGCATGCCCTCCTATGATATGATCTAATGTAAACGTGGTATTGATAGCCAATATTACGGATTTATAACCTTTCGTAAGTAGATGGCTGCCAAAAATTTTTTTGTAGTATTGTTCTAGCGACCTTAGGCCTCCATGACTTCTCCTATGATACTGATGTTTTGAGATGGGTGTCTCATTGCCATCACCAGCTTGTTAGTTGCAAGCTTGGCATTAGCGTGAGGACCAGATATAAGAACAAGTGATCACTTGTCAATATTTGTCCTCATTGGTACTTTACTTATGGTGATAATTGGTATTTGATCTCGATTCTCTTTCTATATGTTAGTAGTTATGAACTTGACACCACGACTTGAAGACATTAATCCCCGACAACGGTGCCAAAAACTTGATCCCAATTTTTTGGTTATATATGTTAATGCGATGTATGCGATTATATGCTTAATTTCCTTAAAAATAATTCTTACTTTGCAACAAAGCCAAAACTTGATCCCAAGCAAAAGCTATGAAGATTCTTAACTTTAAGGCAAATAAGAATAGAGTTATAATATTTAAATATTGAATACTACACAATTATATGTATCATTGTCAACTAATATAGTACTTTTTGTTTAAGCACCGAAAATCAAACTAATAAGGAAAACTACAACATCCAACTTACAAAACAAAAGAAATTAGATAGCAAAACTATACTTGGCTATATATTCTTACTTACACTCTAGATGTTATAATAAGAATGATAGTTCAATTCTTTTTTGTAATTTTTTATAATTGAAAATAAAGTAAGCAACTAACTAACTTAACTAAATATTTGTAAGATGAAGGCAATATAAACAAAATATCATTCAAAATATCATTTTCCAAATATCATTTTCCTTATCATAATATAGTAATAAGAATATGGATTATATTATGGAAGTATTCTAATTTTATTGTGCCAAATAATAGAAAAAATATTCTTTACCCTTATAAGAGATGCTAGAAAGAACATTTACTAATTTATAGTTTGAATATCCTTGAAGGGGGTTAGGTAAGAAAGATACTAGCTCTCCCTCCACCTGGGGGCTAATGATCCTGGTTGAATATAGTTATGTAAAATTTATAAAGTTTACTCTACTTTTCAATGGTGCAAAAAATTTAATGTTGAATTTTTTTAATAATAACGTTAAGAACTTAATGTTGGGATTCTACGCAAGTCTAGGTAACGTTATCAAGTAATATAAGACTTTCTATTTAATTCCCAAGTATCGATCCCATCAGGAAGATTTAAATTTTGAGAAGTAAAATAAACTAGGAAATTTATAGAAATAAAACAATATTACTGTCACTAATTTTGAATGTTTGAGATACTATCAAAACTAAATTAAAAACTACAAGCAGAATTTAAATGCAGAGTTTAAATAAGTAACTACTAAACTATGTCTATGTGATGAAGTTTTCTAATATGAAAAAATATATGTCCACTACAATGAGTTTTTGGTGAAGTGAGATGGAAAAATTGGTTTAAGTTTGTATTGTGCCAAATAGGAGCAATTTTAATTCTCTACCCTGATTCAGTGTTATAGAAAATCATTGGCTAATCTTAGGTTTAGTCCCTAAATCCGTAGCTAGACTAGGAGGATAACTAGGAGTAGACTAGGAGGATACTTGCTCCCACTCCAGAGCTCCCAATTCCCTTCCTCTGAAGGCTAACTCTCGCTTTAGTTCTTAAATACAAAGATCAAATTGAGGATATTTGTTGTTGCCCTAAAAATCTCGAATTCTATACCCAACAATGTTTATTTTCTTATTTATTTGCACTTAAATCCATGAACGAAATACTCCTCCATGGACTTAAATGTGATTCTCACTCTGTTGTAGAAATTTCTCGGATCATATGTTTCACAACATATTTTAACAATTCAATTGGTCAGATTGAAAAGTAAATTAAGAGCGGAGTTGAAAAACCATCACAATTTATTTTATATTTTAACATTGACACATCCAATTTATCTCCTCATTTCACCATATCTCGGAGTAGGCAGAAAGATAAAGGAAACTACTCAGACTTCATGAGAAAAATACAACAAAACACAAATTTCATATATAAAAGGAAGTTCATACAAAAATAATAGACAAACAACACTTTTCTGAAACTCTTTCTCAAAGCAAACCCTTTGTAGCCTCTCATAGGAAATGTAGGAAGAAGAAATCTCTCTCGTCTCTCTCTCTCCAACCCTTCTTAGAGAGTAATTCACACTTAAACTCACCACAAATACCCAAAATTATAAAGAAAAAAATACTAATGGTATGGAATAGTGTGGAAGGATGTAAAGTGGCAAGGAGGAGCGCGAAGAGGTGCAAAAGGGGGGTGAAAGGCGTCTTTTCTGATCAATTTTGGCTCTAAATAGAGCGTAGGATCGGTTCTCCAATAGGTGCATCCAAAAACTCTTCAAAGAGTCCAAATTCATCGAATCTTCTATAATCTGAGTCTACACCGACATTGGCACCGTCAGCGCCCATTCTGGTGTCGTCTAATTTAATTCATCTTTGATATCAAATGGCGCCGTCAGCGCCCAATCTGGCGCTGTTGGCGCTGAACAATTTTTCAAAATCTCCATTTTGACTCCAAATTTCACCCTTTTTTGCTTTCTTTGGTCTTAAAGTCTTAAAAATTAACAACCTATAATAAAACATAAAAAATACCTTCCTTTAAAGTGCAATATCACCAAAAATGAGTATAAAATATGGGTCTAAAAATCCATATATTATTTGTGTATCAAAATCTCTCAAACTTAAATGTTACTTGTCCTCAAGTAACTCTTTTACTACATAAAAATATGACTCATGGGAAAGATTTTAACTTCTACATTTCTTTATTTTAGTCCACTAAATACAATAGTATAACTTAAGAAAAAAGTAAAATAACTCCAGTTAATTCAAAAGGTATAAGAATGAATATCTAGCAGTCAAGTCTAAGATTTCTGGTTCTTTATTCTTTTTAGGAAAAATTGCAAATTATTCATATTAAAGCCACTTAAAATATCCATATGAAAAAGATTTTCATGAAACTTTACTAGTAAATATGCTAATACTGAAATATAAGTTTAGAAAATGTAGCCAAGTCTCCTTCTTTAAGTTAATTCAAGTGAAGCCAATTTTTAATTAGGCATCTCCTCAACCTTCTCCTCACATCTATTTTCTTTTCTTTTCTTTTCTTTTTTCTTTTTAGGATCATTTTCAATCTTTTTTTCTTTTCTTTTCTTTTCTCTCTTTTTTTAATGCTAGGATTACTATATGTAGATAGCCTTTAATGATTTTGAACTTCATTATCTTCTTCTTAAAGTTAAAAACTTTTCACATTCCTTCACTTTAATTACATTCCTTCACTTTATAAATTTATATTAGCCTTGAAGTTTTTTCATAAAGTTTTATTCTTTTCTTCTTACATGAATTTCTAAGGTTTTTAATATTTCAAAAAATACAAATCCCTTTATTTAAAAAAGAAAAACATAGTCTTATTTTATCATACCAAATATCATTATCTTTAAAATTAACCTTTATTATTGAAAATTTTTACTTAAGTTTACCATATAGTTAGAAACACAAATATAGTTATGTAAATTTACCCTCTAATACCAAAGGTCATGTTACATTTTAATATATTTTGAAAATATAGCCAATTGAGGACAAATCAAATTAAGTTTCTTTTCTTTAAAAAGGAATTTTTCTTTCCCCCACAAACTTAAATTATTAAAAGATTTTGCATGATAAACTGAAAAATAAATGATGAAAGAAAAAAGTTAATACATAAAGAAAAAAACATACATGTTAAAGGTTCCGATTTGAAACTTAACTCTGAAATATTGCAGGTCTTAATATGAAAAGCTGCAAGACTTAAAACATTAAATAAAACATAATACATATAAAAATTTGCTGAGAAAGAGTTAACAACAAATGCATCCAATAAAGTATTAAAATCTAACAACAGTACTAAAATGGTTCCCTTTGTAAAAACAGTTTCACAAATCTATTGTTCACAACACAACATAACATTTAAAATAAAGTATCGCAATATACAAACAAACAGTCTCAACAAAAAAATACAACCAAACATAAATAAAACAAAAATCTAATTAAAGCATCACTGATTATCATCATCATCATCTTCTTCTTCCACATCCAAATTCTACTGTTGATATGGGGTAAAAACAGGGTTAGTAGGAAATTGAACTAAGTAATCACCCTTAATTTGTTTGACCATTGCATCATCATAAGCAACATCATATTCAAATTTCTATCTTATCAAATAATCATTGTGTGCATTCCTGGCCTCCATATTTTCCATTCTGCTTTCCTTTCTCAAGATATCTCCCGGTTGGATCATCATCTGCTCCATAAGTTCTTGGTTAGTAGGGGTACTAGAAGTAGTACAACAAGTACAAAGAATATCCCTAGTTGTACATCCAGATCACCATCCAACATGAGATTCATAAGTCTTTATATTGGTAGGACCAATAGGTTTTAGAGGTTCAATCCTCTCCTCATCCACTATAAAGTCAACTCCTGCCAATTCACATAGTGTGAAAATCAAGGTAGGGTGTGCTAAATCACCACTAGTCTCTCCAAAAAGCAATAGATCGAGTGTTTTTATAAATGATAGAGCCAACATCTATTCTTCTCATCTGCTGGATGCAGAAGTTCAAGATGGCTCTATCCTTCGTAACCTCACTATGATGATTTGTTGGTATCATTCTTCTAGAAGTAAATTAGTGTCAGGCCTTAGAAGCTACATTTAAAATAGAAAGAGGAAAGTTTACCTTAACATCATTCTTCACTTTTCAAGCTCCTCTTCCATCAGTAAGAAAGGAAATAACGTCTTCCAAGGCCTCATTTGTAACTGAAAACAATTTGTATTGGCAGCTATACACATCTTCTAACAGATAAAATTCATTAATTTTTCTTGGAGTCTTGGAGTAAACTCCCCCACGAAAAAAACACATAGTCTTCAGAAGTCTCCTTAAAATTAGCATAGAACTCCATCACTACACCAATAATAGCCTCGACAATACTCCATCACTACTCCATCACTACACCAATAATAGCCTCGACAATAAAGTAACCAAAATTCTCCCACCACCAAGCATTGATTATTCTTTTAACTTCTCCTCCCAGATTTTTAAATCCTCAATCCGGAATAACTTTTTTAGTTGTAATTAGACTATTGAAGCAAATGTTGGCCTTGTAATTGACAAAATTTTGATAATCAAAATCCACTTTTCTCTTTATTTTTCTTATTCTTGGTGCCATGGTAAATCTAAGAAATTTTGATAAAATCCATATAAATTCCCAAAAATTCAAAAAATTATAATGTGGAACTTTTAAAACTTAAGTCTACTAAGTAAGAGTTCTTCACCGAAGGATTTTCTCAAACTCTTCCAAAATAAATAAAGAAAAATTTTGGATCTCGGAAATGTAAGATAAATCCTCTGTGAAAATAAAAAATTTTTGGTTCAAATTATAGCTCTTACCTATAGAAGATGAAATCTTAACTTCTTTTGCCTTAAAATCGCCTTAAATCCTAGCAATAGCAAGCTTTAGGAGAAAAAATCGGAGGTTGGAGGTGACTAAAAGGTAAAAATAGCATTTTACTGCAAATTGCAAATTTTTAAGGTGTTTTGAGTGGTTTTCTGGTCGAGGGCGCTGTCAGCGCCCATGCCGGCGCCAGTGACCAAAAATGCTTATTTCAGTTTACTCTAAAGTTTATTTAGTCTTTTTGAACACTAATTTTCATCTAAAAGTAATTCACAAACAATAATTTTCAGAAACAATGTCAAACTAACTTTTATATATGGAAATACACTTTTTAAAAATACATTTTCTTAATCACAGTTTCACATCCTCAAAACAAACTAAATTATAATTCAACATCGAAATCAAACCACAACACTAGAATGCTGACACAAAACTATACACACAATCAAAGTCGTAAGAGTTCTAAAACAAAGTAAAGTAAATTAAATCCACACAATCACATTAAATACATAAGTATTTTAAAATAGTAGAAAGTCCAACTTATTCAATTATTCTGCCTCATCTTCAGTACTTCTTCCTCCTCTAAAATCAACCATAGGCTGGTAATGGACATAAATATTGTAGAATGTTCGGTACAGGAATTGATTAGTCAAATTTTCATCGATTCATCCATTTTTCTTGAACATCTACACCAATCCTGTTTACACCAATCCTGTGAACATCTACACCAATCCTGTTTCAATTGTTCCAGTATGATCAAATTTCTCCTTCTTCCTCCAATCTAGGTGACTAAAATGGTAGTTAACATTTCCTATTGCATTTGTAATACTCTAAAGTTCTCTTTCTATTTTCTTCATTTTCTTCTCCAAAGCTAATGAACTTCAAACTATTTGTGGCATCAATGGTGTTTAAGCATGTGATGGATGATCTGAAATAATATCTAATGCTTCATTTCAATTCCCAAAATATAATCTTTGTCAATAGAAATCATGAGCTCCCAAGGTAATAAAACTTTCTCCTGACTTTCATATGGAACTTGAGATTGACTACAAAGTAGGAAAACTGTGGAAGGATGGCCCAGTCCATATATTGGCCTATTAATAATAATACCCTAACATAATTAAAAATAATCGACCGCACATCGATGAGTTTTTCCATTTGAATGCAATAGTTTAAAATGACACTTTCTCTTGTAAATCCACTAATCTTCACGGTAGGGAGTAATTTTGTAGATATGAAAAAATGTCATTGTTTTGATATTAGATTAAGCAGTGAAGCAGAGAGACTAACATATCCCTCATCTCTAGTTTCCCAATTATCATTTTCATCCATCAGAAAACTATATACATCTTGCATCATATCCCTTGTTGGGAAAAAAATTGTATAATGACTGATTGGAATGTTTTCTATCATATACCAATCATTAATTCAAGCTGGAGTAAATGATACAACCTTACCTCTAACGAAGACAAATCTTTGGGTAATTTCATGTAAGTTAGCATAGAATTCCTTTACCACTGGTACAACAACTATAGCGGTAGAGTAGCACAGAACTTCCCAATGCCTCTGTACAATGATTTTCTCAATCTTTGAACTTGGATTACTCAATATATGATTGACAAAGCCTCTCTCCATGATAAGTATCTTTTTTGTAATGACTTTTTCGTATAATCTCTGCGCATCAAAATTGATAAACTTTCTTCTATTAAAAACTCCATACCTTGAAGTATTTCTGGAATTGGAAGCCATGGATTTCAAAATTAGGAAGTTTATGGAAGTCTTAGACAGTTTTAAGGCCTTTAAAAACACCTCTCGGTGGTTATTTAGGAGAAAAATCTTGCCAAAGTCCGTTGAATTTGCTCTACATGCACAAAACTAGTCGGGACACTGTCGTCGCTCCCGGTGGCGCTGTCGGCGCTAATGTACATTAGGCGGGCGCCGTCAGCACTAGAGGCCAAAATAGCATCTTTTATTTTTTTGTTCAATTCGATTTCAAATTTTCCTCCAATACTAATATTTGTCTTAATTTATGATATATAAAATTATGTAGGATTCAAAAATATTATTATTTCCTAATATCAAGATACACTTATTAAATAACATAGTGTCATATAGATATATAAATTTATATAAGAGTTACCTCCCAAAAATGGCTTGGTTTAACATCGTCATTCTAATGTACCATTATTTTGTCAGGAAGACTTAACATCAAATATTCTTTAAATTGTGGTATATGTCCTTTATAATAATGTTTCAATCGATGCCCATTAACTTTAAATATCTTTCCAGTTTTAGGATCTTTAATAACAACGATTCCATAATTTCATACTTTAATCACTTTAAATGGTCCTAACCATCTGGATTTCAGTTTTCCTGGAAAAAATCTCAATCTCGTATTATATAATAAAACTTCTTATTTAGGTTTGAACTTCTTTTTAATAATATTTCGTTCATGCCATATTTTCTTTTTCTCTTTATAGATTTTTGCATTATCATATGTTTCATTTCTGATCTCCTCAAGTAAATTGAGTTGCAATAATCTTTTCTCTCCCACATCATTTAGATTAAAATTAAATTTCTTAATAGCCCAAAATGCTTTATGCTCCAATTCTACTGGTAAGTGGCATGTTTTTCTAAAAATAAGTATATATGGGGACATTCCTATATGAGTGTTATAAGAAGTTCTATTTGTCCATAATGCAACACCTAATCTAACAGTCCGTTCCAATTTATAGGGATTTACCGCTTTTTTATAATTTGTTTTATTTCACGATTTGATATTTCTGCTAGACCGCTGATCTTAGGATGATAAGTAATAGAGAATCTATGCATAATGTCATATTTTTTAATCAATTTCTCGATTCTCTTATTCTTAAAATGGGATCCTCCATTAGTAATGATTACTCCTGACAATTCATATCTTGTAAAAATATTTTTATTTAAAAACTTAAAAACACTCCAAACATCATATTTAGGTACAATAATTATTTAAAAACTTAGAAACACTCCGAACATCACATTTAGGTACAACAACAACTTCAATCCATTTGGAAGTATAATTAACAACAAGTAATATGTATAAATTTCCAAATGAAGGCATAAATGGTCCCATAAAATCTAATCCCCACACATCAAAAATTTTAACTTTAAATATGTAATTTAGAGGCATTTAATTTCTTCTAGAAATATTTCCTACTCACTGACATCGATCACATGTTTTAATATATTCATTAACATCTCTAAAAAGAGTAGGCCAATAAAATGCAGCTTGCAAAATTTTATATGCAGTTCTATGTGTTCCAAAATGTCGTGTAAATTTGGAATCATGCATCTTTCAATTATTTGTTGAGTTTCTTCATAAGGCACACACCTTCTATAAATTAAATCTTTACATTGTTTATATAAATATGGGTCATCCCAAAAATAGAATTTTGAATCATGTAGAAATTTCTTTAATTGTTGATTCTTAATATCATGGGGTAGAATATCACTTACAATATAATTTACTATATTGGCATACCACAGTGTATTCGTTTTATCAATACTATATAATTATTCATCAGAAAAATTTTCTAAAATTTCATTTACAAAATTAGTTAATATTTCTTTTTCTTGTCTAGACAAAGGATCAGCTATTTGATTATCATTTTTCTTTCTATCAACTACCATAAAATTAAACTCTTGCAATAGGAGTATCCATATAATCAATCTTTGTTTAGCATCCTTCTTTTGCATTAAGTATTTGATAGCAGAATGATCTGTCTGCACTATACATTTCATTTCATATGAATTCTATGCATACAAATTGAAGGATTGATTCTTTTTATATTAGCAATTTTCCATCCAAAGGCTTTCTTATAACTCTTTAAAATTTCCATTAAACTCATTTCTTCTTCTGTAGTTAATTTTGAGGAAATTATAAGGTAATGTTGAGGAATCACCAAAAAGGCATACTTTAAATGTTCAAGAAGTAACTTCAGCTCAAGCTCAGGAGATTTTTGAATCAATGGACAAAAAGATTTATCTTTTTCTTTCATGTCCAAAACATCAAAACTTTCTTGAACATAATTTGAATCTTCCTTGTAAAAATCTTCAAATTGATCTAATTCCTCTTTTTGCTTGTGTTCCAACTCTTTCATTTCAGATTTACCTTCATAAGTTGTTTTGAAATGGCATTCACTTAGATATCTTATCACATCCATTCTATATCATTCATCATCTTTACCTTTTGATGGACATTTCATTGACATGGAAATAATAAATGTAATTTTTTGATCATTGACGTGCATAGTTAATTCCCCTTTCTGCACATCTATCATTGCTCTTTCTATAGCTAGGAAAGGTCTCCCCAAAATGATAGGTATCTCCTTATCTTCCTTCATATCTAGTATAATTAAATCAATAAGAATGATAAATTAATCCACTTTCACTAAGACATCTTAAAAAATCTTGCCAAAGTCCGTTGAATTTGCTCTACATGCACAAAACTAGTCGGGACACTGTCGTCGCTCCCGGTGGCGCTGTCGGCGCTAATGTACATTAGGCGGGCGCCGTCAGCACTAGAGGCCAAAATAGCATCTTTTATTTTTTTGTTCAATTCGATTTCAAATTTTCCTCCAATACTAATACAATACTAATATTTGTCTTTTGTCTTAATTTATGATATATAAAATTATGTAGGATTCAAAAATATTATTATTTCCTAATATCAAGATACACTTATTAAATAACATAGTGTCATATAGATATATAAATTTATATAAGAGTTACCTCCCAAAAATGGCTTGGTTTAACATCGTCATTCTAATGTACCATTATTTTGTCAGGAAGACTTAACATCAAATATTCTTTAAATTGTGGTATATGTCCTTTATAATAATGTTTCAATCGATGCCCATTAACTTTAAATATCTTTCCAGTTTTAGGATCTTTAATAACAACGATTCCATGATTCCATAATTCCATAATTTCATACTTTAATCACTTTAAATGGTCCTAACCATCTGGATTTCAGTTTTCCTGGAAAAAATCTCAATCTCGTATTATATAATAAAACTTCTTATTTAGGTTTGAACTTCTTTTTAATAATATTTCGTTCATGCCATATTTTCTTTTTCTCTTTATAGATTTTTGCATTATCATATGTTTCATTTCTGATCTCCTCAAGTAAATTGGATCTCTATGTTTCATTTCTGATCTCCTCAAGTAAATTGAGTTGCAATAATCTTTTCTCTCCCACATCATTTAGATTAAAATTAAATTTCTTAATAGCCCAAAATGCTTTATGCTCCAATTCTACTGGTAAGTGGCATGTTTTTCTAAAAATAAGTATATATGGGGACATTCCTATATGAGGGGGACATAGTATATATGGGGACATTCCTATATGAGTGTTATAAGAAGTTCTATTTGTCCATAATGCAACACCTAATCTAACAGTCCGTTCCAATTTATAGGGATTTACCGCTTTTTTATAATTTGTTTTATTTCACGATTTGATATTTCTGCTAGACCGCTGATCTTAGGATGATAAGTAATAGAGAATCTATGCATAATGTCATATTTTTTAATCAATTTCTCGATTCTCTTATTCTTAAAATGGGATCCTCCATTAGTAATGATTACTCCTGACAATTCATATCTTGTAAAAATATTTTTATTTAAAAACTTAAAAACACTCCAAACATCATATTTAGGTACAATAATTATTTAAAAACTTAGAAACACTCCGAACATCACATTTAGGTACAACAACAACTTCAATCCATTTGGAAGTATAATTAACAACAAGTAATATATATAAATTTCCAAATGAAGGCATAAATGGTCCCATAAAATCTAATCCCCACACATCAAAAATTTTAACTTTAAATATGTAATTTAGAGGCATTTAATTTCTTCTAGAAATATTTCCTACTCACTGACATCGATCACATGTTTTAATATATTCATTAACATCTCTAAAAAGAGTAGGCCAATAAAATGCAGCTTGCAAAATTTTATATGCAGTTCTATGTGTTCCAAAATGTCGTGTAAATTTGGAATCATGCATCTTTCAATTATTTGTTGAGTTTCTTCATAAGGCACACACCTTCTATAAATTAAATCTTTACATTGTTTATATAAATATGGGTCATCCCAAAAATAGAATTTTGAATCATGTAGAAATTTCTTTAATTGTTGATTCTTAATATCATGGGGTAGAATATCACTTACAATATAATTTACTATATTGGCATACCACAGTGTATTCGTTTTATCAATACTATATAATTATTCATCAGAAAAATTTTCTAAAATTTCATTTACAAAATTAGTTAATATTTCTTTTTCTTGTCTAGACAAAGGATCAGCTATTTGATTATCATTTTTCTTTCTATCAACTACCATAAAATTAAACTCTTGCAATAGGAGTATCCATATAATCAATCTTTGTTTAGCATCCTTCTTTTGCATTAAGTATTTGATAGCAGAATGATCTGTCTGCACTATACATTTCATTTCATATGAATTCTATGCATACAAATTGAAGGATTGATTCTTTTTATATTAGCAATTTTCCATCCAAAGGCTTTCTTATAACTCTTTAAAATTTCCATTAAACTCATTTCTTCTTCTGTAGTTAATTTTGAGGAAATTATAAGGTAATGTTGAGGAATCACCAAAAAGGCATACTTTAAATGTTCAAGAAGTAACTTCAGCTCAAGCTCAGGAGATTTTTGAATCAATGGACAAAAAGATTTATCTTTTTCTTTCATGTCCAAAACATCAAAACTTTCTTGAACATAATTTGAATCTTCCTTGTAAAAATCTTCAAATTGATCTAATTCCTCTTTTTGCTTGTGTTCCAACTCTTTCATTTCAGATTTACCTTCATAAGTTGTTTTGAAATGGCATTCACTTAGATATCTTATCACATCCATTCTATATCATTCATCATCTTTACCTTTTGATGGACATTTCATTGACATGGAAATAATAAATGTAATTTTTTGATCATTGACGTGCATAGTTAATTCCCCTTTCTGCACATCTATCATTGCTCTTTCTATAGCTAGGAAAGGTCTCCCCAAAATGATAGGTATCTCCTTATCTTCCTTCATATCTAGTATAATTAAATCAATAAGAATGATAAATTAATCCACTTTCACTAAGACATCTTATATAACTCCTTTAAAATATGTTATTGAACGATCTACTAACTGCAGAGTTACAGTAGTAGCCGATATTTCTCCTAATCCCAATCATTTAAATATTGATAATGGTATAAGGTTAATACGTGAACATAATTCACATATAACATTCCAATAATTTTTGCCCCATATTGCACATGGAATTGTAAAGGTACCAGAATTTTTAAGCTTTTTAGGAAGTTTTTTTCTGAATTATAGCACTGCACTCCTCACTAAGTGCAATAGTCTCGTTATCCTTGAACTTTTTTTTCCTGTTAAGAATACACTTTAAAAAATCACGTAGCTTGGTTTTTATTTTAGAACTTCAGCAAATGGAATCTTAATTGTATGCTTCTTAAAGATTTCCACAAATTTTGAAAATTTTTTATCCAAGTTCTGTTGACGGAGCCATTGAGGAAATGGATGTGATGGTTTTTCTAGTCTACTTTATGTGGAGAAGTAAGTCTCTCTAAACCTTAGGAGTGTCCTCTTCAGGCTCTTCAATTTCTTTTCTATCTACTTTGGTCTCCTTTTGAACTCTACCTTTTAACTCACTTCTACTTCAAAGTTGCACAGCTTTTACTAGCTCTTTATTCTGGTCTTTTAGATTTACTTCAATATTACTATGAAGTGTTCCTTGGAATCAATTACTTAATGAATTTATTATTTGTGCCAATTGATTCTAAATAATTCTAATTATAGCTCCTTGACTTTATAATTGATTTCCCACTAGTAATACCACTTCTTCTATAACAACTATTTCTGCTTCAATTTTAGATTACTGTTAAAACCTCGTGGATAAGTAAGACTATAACTGCGAAGTTTTTTCTTTTTTAAGTATTTTTTTTATTTTTTAATTTTCTAATAGTTCTTTCTATTTCAGAATCGTAAGGCACTAGTGCTGTGAAACTTGAACTATGCATACATTACTACAAAACATATGAAAATAAAAGCACACAAACAAAAACTTTATATAAAAACAACACCAAAATATTCCTATAATAAATCTAAGAAGTTTAAATAATACTTTATAAAAATAGAAATTTGCTTTCTAAAAACTTCTTTTAAAAATTTTGCAATGCTAGTTAATCTTTTTACCAGCAATGACGCTAAAAACTTGTTCCCGATTCACATTATATATGTTAGTATTAATAAACTTAACACCACTACTTGAATATTTTAATCTCCGGCAACGGTGCCAAAAACTTTATCCTGATTGTTCGGTTATATATGTTAATGCAATGTATGCGATTATAAGTTTAATTTTCTTAATAATAATTCTTACTTTTCAACAAAGCCAAAAATTTGATCTGAAGCAAAAGCTAGGTAAATTTTTAACTTTGAAGCAAAAAAGAATACAATTGAAATATTTAAATATGGCACACTACGCAAGTGTGTGTATCGTTATCAAGTAGTATAGGAAATTTTTATTAAGCCCGGAATATTGAACCCACAGGGAAAACTACAAAATGCAACTTACAAAATAAAAGAAACTAGATAACAAAACTCTACTTAGCAAAATATTCTTACTTAAACTTTAGATGCTATAATAGAAATGAAAGTTTAATTCTTTTTATAATTTTTTATAATTAAAAATACGGTATGCAAATAAACTAAATATTTGCAAGATGAAGGAAATATAAACAAAATATCTTTTTCCTTATCATGAATCAGTAATAAGTATAGGAATTCTGTTGTGGAAGCATTCTAATTATGTTGTTTTAGATAGAAGCAATAATATTATTTACCCTTACTAGAGATGCTATTAAAATTTTTGCTAATCTATAGTTTGAATGGTCTTAAAGACGCGTTAAGTAAGGAATATACTAGCTCTCACTTTAGAGCTCCCTCTTCTCCCTCCACCTTTGGGATGACATCTCGTATCAAAACTTAAAACTATAATTCAAATTGGGGGCTTTAGCCTGTCACACTAAAGTCCTCTAATTCTACACCCTTCAAAGTTTATTTTCCTATTTATTTGCACTCAACCCCATGAACTACATTCTCATCCATGAAATCAAGTGTGATTCTTACCATTTGTTTACTGCGACAATACCATCTCAGATCTTACATGTTCTCACAATAGGTACTAACATCTTAATTAGCCAAATCAATAAGTAAAAGAAGTATATGATTTAAAATCACCAAAACATCTTCCAACATTAAAGACTAATACTTCAAAAAACTTCCCTCCAATACCTAATCACTTATCATTTTCATGAAAAAGATAAATAAAACTACTCAAAATTCATGGAGAAAACACAACCACACTTTAGTTTGAAAATAGTAATCATTCACACAAATAAGAAGTCTAATCTAATATCAAATGTAGTTACAAAGATTAAAAGTTATCTCAAATTCCTCTCCACCAAAATCTTGAAGTTTCATTGAATCTCTTCCTTCACTTACAGTACAAACTAAAACTTAAAATAAAAATAAAAGTGGACAGCGGCAGTGTATGGGGTGGTTGGCACTGGATTGGTCTTATGAATGATTGATGGATTCCTCTCCACCTTCTACAAGTTTTCTATTACAAAAATCTAAGAGGTTCCTTAGTGTCTCTTGAAAATGTGTCCCCATTCAATGAATCCTCTAGAAGTTGCTTCCTTTCAAAAGCCAATTGAATGGATTTCATGTCCATTTATTATTTCTCACATTTTCTTCAAGTGTTGCTTCAAACACCTTTTTAAAAATTCATCCAAATTCAATAAATCATCAAATTACTACTTGTGGTGCTTAAGCACAAGGTACCTAGATCTTAGGCGCAGCTCTCTCTATTTAACTAGGGAATAAGCGCCAGTCGTGGGCACTTAGGCACCTAAGTTCATTTTTTCACATTCTTCATTTTTGCTACAAATTTGATCCTTTTTCACTCCTTTCAATATTTTTCATCCATTTCATTGTAACTGAAAGAAAACAAAAAAATACCTTTCATTAAAGTGCAATATCTCAAAAATAGGTATAAAACTGTGTACACAAAGATTATATATTTTAGGTGTGGCAATCGCTATAGATGACAATGTCTGTTACGTCCATTGAGATTGCCAACTCTAATCCAATAATCAAGGCATCTATTCTACCTCATTATTCGTGCACGACTCTATAAGATGGTAAGAAAACCTTAAAATTCCCTGATTTTGTGTAATAAAAATCAGACAGATTCCTGCTTTGCCTTATTTGACTATCTGCAATCCTTTGTCTAAATTTCCAAGAAGTTTTGGTCGAGTCATCAAATATTGCAATGGATTAACTTTCAAAATAAGGGTGATTTTACGAGAGAGCATGCAATGTCTAAGCATCTGGGCGGTGAAAATTAAAGTTTGACAGTGCTTCTCAATAAGAAGATACTTTACCTCCATCAGTATTAGACATCGACTCAAGTAGTAGAGTGTGTTTCTTTACCCTCATAATTGGCTTGAGCTAGTAGGGCTTTGAGAGAGTTGTTTAATGTCGCGGTATAAAGTTTCAATGGTTTTTCTGGGATAAAAGCTGTCAAAATAAGAGGTGTCATTAAATACTGCTTAATGACCTCGATGGCCAGCTGGCATTTCTCTTACCAAATGAATTTGGCATCATTTTTTAATTAATGTCGAGAAGGGCTGACACCTTCCTGACAGATTGGAAATAAAGTGTCTTAAGTATGCCAATTTACCTTGAAAAGATTGTTTTTGTTTCAAGGTTTAGGGACGTGGTATTTCTAATATTGCTTTATTCTTATCTGGGTTGATCTTGTTTTCCCGATGATGGAGAATGAATCCTAGAAATTTCTTAGAAGTAACACTGAAGACACACTTTAAGGGATTCATCTTAAGATTATATTATCATAATCATTCAAACACGGTCCTCAAATCATATAAGTGGTCTACTTGCTATTTTCTTTTGATGACCAAGTCGTCCATGTATCACTCCACCTAATTAAGGATGGGGTCCTCAAATATCTTCATCATAGCTCATTGATAGGTTGCTCTGATGTTCTTCAATCAAAATGGCATCACTATGTAGCAAATTATCCAGATCAGCATTCTAAAGGTTGTAAGTGTTGCATCTTCTGGAGCCATTTTAATCTAATTGTATCCTGATGATCCATCCATAAAAGAGAAAATATCTTGTTTCGATGTGATGCCCACCATTAATTCTGATATAAGTATTGGGAACTCATATTTTTGAAATGCTTTATTTAAATCTCTGAAAACTCATACTTTGGACATGCTTTATTTAAATCTCTGAAGTCGACACATATTTGGATCTGTCTATTATTCTTCTTAACTGTCATAATGTTGGCTAGCCATGTCGGGTATTGCTCTTCTGTCATAAAGTTAGCATCTATTAACTTGTTGCACTAATTTGACGTGCATTCGTTTTGATGCTTGTTTCATTGGGGCCTTATTCTCATCCACTTTAAGCTTGTAAAATACAGCTTCTATAGATAATCTTGGCATTTGAACTTAGCTCTAAGTGAATCATTTGTTAAATTGTAACAATAACTTGATCAAGTTAGTAGATTTTGCCTCACTGAGTAGCAAACTTATGAAGGTGGGTCGGGGCTGCTCCACAGTCCTGAGGTTGACTTCCTTCAATTCATCGATGGTTGATTGAATTTCAACCCTTGATTCTAGTGGAGCATTGTCTATCGGAGAGTCTTGAAACTCAATCTGCACATCGATGCAATCTTCGTCTAATTCGCTAGTAACAACTATGAAAAATTTTGAGCCATGGATTGGTCCTATAGTACCAACTCCAAGACCCTCTATCGAGTTGAGATTTTGACCTTTAACATTCCATAATTTCTCCAAGAACTGTAGTTTATCCTTCGACATCTTCTTTGGAACATATCCCCGTTGAATTAATTTTTAAACACAAGGAGAAAGTAATCAAATGGTAATTACATTAATTCATTAGATTCCTCTTCCAAATTTACATGATTTTCATAATTAGTAGCGGGAGAAGAATGGTAGAGCTTGATCAGCTTAAAGCCAGCATCCCAGACTTTCTTTACCTATAAACACTTGACCTTCTAAGGGTGGATTGGAGTACGGGTCATGGCATGCACGTAGTGGTTGATTTGATAATACATTGACTCGTATTCACTTTTCTCCACATCCATCATTGAAATATCAAACTGCGTCTTCTTCTATTTTATTTTCATTATCTCTTCATGTCAATGCTGACGCTCAATTTTTTCCATTCAACAATCATGTTGGTTATTCCTTGCCCATGTTCCCGGCCTTGATCTCAGATGTGTGGGCTAAAAGAACCTCTACTAACTCATTGAAAATGAGTGGTGGTAGATCATTGAAGCAGAGTTGAAAAAACTTACTATTGTGACCCGTCTGAATCTTCCATCTCATTTGACACAACTTCTCAAGGAAAATGGTCCTCTTTGGAGAAGCATAATAGGCAGCATCTTCATGGATGCCTACTTTATGAACTTAGAATGCTTATAAATCCCATTTATGCATTTTTCTTGTGCTTCTTTGAAATACTTGATACACTGGTGTAGTAAAGATGAAACCATGTTATGCTTGTGCAGCCACGGTCGATCAAGCAAAGAATTAATTGAGGTCTCTTTATCAAAGATATGGAAATTTATGATTGTTACTTGCTCTCCAATCTTCATTAGAAATGTGATTGATCCAAGAGCTCTTTCTCCTTTCTGGTTGAATCTTCTTAGCATCATCCTATTGGTAGTGAGCTCTTAAGCCTCATCCTATTGGCAGTGAGCTCTTGAGCGTCAATATCCAAGAGGAAAGGAGTCACTTTCTGGATGAATTTTGGCCTCGAATAAAGCCCAAGGTCAGTTCTCCAAGGTGGGCCTCCAAAAACTCTTCAAAAATTATCCAAATACATTGAACCTTCTAGAAACGGGGGCTGCACCGCCTCTGGGCATTGTCGGTGCTCAGTAAAAATTTCATGTGTTCTATTGTTCTGCGAGGTCAGCGCTGCCATTGGCGTGGTCGACGCTGAGTACGTCTTGAAAAATGTCATTTTGACTCTAAATTCCATCCTTTTTGCTTCCTTTCTACTTTAAGTCCTAAAAATCAACAACCTGCATAAGAAAATCAAAATAACTTCCATTAAGGTGCAATATCACAAAAAATAAGTATAAAATATGGGTCTAAAAATGCATGTATTTTCGATGTATCAAAATCCCCCAAACTTACATGTTACTTGTCCTCAAGTAACTCTTCTACTACATAAAAGTTTGACTTATGGTAAAGAATTTAACTTCTAGATTTCCATATTTAAGTTCTCTAAACATAATAGTATAACATAAGAAAAAATTAAAACAACTTCAGTTAATACTAGAGGTGCTAGGATATTCAGTAATTAAGTTTAAGATTTCTGATCCTCTAACTCTTTCAAGAAAAACTGTAATTTTTCATATTAAAGTCACTTAGAAAATTCATATGAAAAAGAGCTTCATAAAACTTTATTAATCATTAAGCTAATAATCAAATTAAAATTTTAGAAAATGTGTCTTAGTCTCTTTCCTTAAGTTGACTAAAGTGAAGCCAAATTTTAATTAGGCATCTCCTCAAGCTTCTCCCCACATATTGTTTTCTCTATTTTCATTTTTTATTTTTTAGGATCACTTTTAATCCCCTTTTTCTTTTGTCTCTTCTTCTCTTTTTTATTTATTTATGTTAGGATTACTATATCTGGATAACCTTTAATGATTTTGAACTTCACTATCCTCTTCTTAAAGTAAAAAACTTGTTACATTTCTTCACCTAACAAATTTATATTAACTTAAAAATTACAATTACTTACATAAAGTTTAATTCTTTTCTTTTTACATGAATCTCTTAAGATTTTTAAAACTTGAAAAATACAAATTCCCTTACTTAAAATAGAAAAACATAGTCTTATTCTCTTTTACCAAATAACTTAGTCTCTTGAATTAACATTTATTACTGCAAAATTTTTTACTTAAATTTGATATATATTTAGAAACATAAATATAGTTATGCAAAGTTAACCCCTAATGCCAAAGGTCATGTTAAATTTAAAATTTTTGAAAATATAGTTAAGTGAGGACAAATAAAATTAAGTTCTTTCTTTTCTTTTTTTAAAATAATTTTTGTCTGCCCCAAACTTAATTTTTTTTAAGAGATTTACATGAAGAACTTTAAAAATAAAAGGGGGAACTTTAAAAATAAAAGGGTGAAAGAAAGTATTAGATACATAAAGAGGTTCAATACCTGTTAAAGATTCTAATTTTTACAAATAAATTCTGAAATACTGTAGGTGTTAATATGAAATACTATAAGGCTTAAAACATTAAATTGCACATAATATATATAAAATTTGCTGAGAAAGAGTTAATTACAATACATATAACAAAGTGTTGAAACTAATAACAAAACTAAACTAAGTTCTAAAAATGAGAACAGTTTTACACATTACAGTTTCACATTACAACATAACAATAGAGTCTAAACAATATCACAAAACAAACAATACAAACACAAAATATAATACAAACAAACGAACGAACGAAAAGATCACCAGTCATCATATTCTTCATCATTAACATCTAACTTCTGCTACTGATATGAAGTATAAACAGGGTGAATAGGTAAATAAACCGTATGATCACACCTCATGTATTTCACTAAAGCATCATCATAAGCAGCATCATATTCAAACTTTTGGCAAATAAGATCATCTGTATGAGCATTTCTGGCCTTCATGTTGTGCATCCTATGATCCATCCTCAAAATATCTTTCTGTTGAATCATCATCTGGTCCAATAACTCCCTATTACTGGGGCCACTTGAAGTAGGCTCACTGAAATTAGGGGTCCTAGAAGTAGAGGGAATGTCCCTGGTTACTTCCAGATCTCTAATCAACATGAGACTCATAAATCTTAATGTTTGCAAACCCAATCGATCTCTGGGGCTTAATCCTCTCCTCATCAAGTCTGAAATCAACTCATGCATGCTCACAAAGTGTATAAATGAGATTAGGGTGTGTCAATCCACCAGTGGTCTCTGTGAGAGAAATAGATCGAGTGTTCATATAAATGATAGAGCCTACATTTATATCCATAACTTGTTGAATAAAGTAGTTTTTGAATAGAGAAGTTTAGGATGGCTCTATCCTTGGTCACTTCACTATGATGGTTTGTTGGAATCATCCTTCCAGAAATAAATTAATGTCAGGCCTTAGATACTAAATTTAACATAGAAAAAGGAAAATTAATTTTAACTCCATTCTTCACTTTCCAAGCCCGTTTCTCACAGTCAGAAAATAAATAACCTCATCTAAGACCTCATTTATGGCAGAGAATGAATGATATTGGCATCTATAAACATCTTCTAACTAATAAATCTCATTTATTTTTCTTGAAGTAAACTCCACCTTTTTCCTCGAACAAAAAAAAAAATCATCAAAAGCCACCAGAAAGTTGGAATAAAATTCCATAACTATCCTAGCTTTCACATCGATAGTAAAATAATAGAAGTTTTCCCACTGCCAAATGATAATCAATCGTTCAACTTCTCCTCCCAGATTTTTGAAACCTTGGTCCGGAATCACTTTCTTATGTTCTCAAAGTCCATGAAATCGAGCACGAGCTTTAAACCTAACAAACTTTTGCTCGTCATATTCTATTTTTCCTTTGGTCGGTCTAGGTGTCATAGGAAATCTAGAAAAATTTGATAAAAATCCGAATAAATTCTAAAATTCCAAACATCAAAATTTAAAGCACTTTAAACTTAAATCCACTAAGTAAAAGTTTTTCACCAAATCATTTTCTCAAAATCTCTCAAAAAAAAAACAAAACTTTTGGATCTAGGCAATGTGAGAAAAATCTTTGGTGAAAATAAAAAAATTTTTACTTTAAAGTGTAGCTCTTACCTAGAGAAAATGAAATCTGAAGTTCCTTTATCTCTAAATCGCCTCAAATCTGCCCAAAATCAAGCCCTAAGTGTGAAAGCCGAAGGTTGAAGGTGACTTTAGGGGTAAAAATGGAGGTTTGTAGTGAAAATCATGAATTAGGGCTAATACTGCTCTAGGGTCGAAGGCGCCGTCGGTGCCCATGTTAGCGTCGTTGGCGCTGAATGCTCGAAATTCACTATTTTGATTTTTTACAAATTTTTTATTTCCTTTTAATTTACTCCAAAGTTTTTTAGTGTTTTTAAACTCAACTTTTTTTCTAACAATAACTCACAAATAAACATTGACAAACAACTATTTTGGCAAATAACAACAAACTAACTTTTATATATGAAAATACATTTTTTACAAACACGTTTCACAAATTACACATTCACACCTATTAAGCAAAATAATTCTAAATCAGTGTCGAAATCAAGCTCCAACACTAAACACTGACACAAAACTATACACATAATCAAAGTTAAGAATTCTAAAGCAAAAACAAACCAAACTAAATCAAATCCACACAATTGCATCAAATACACAAATATTGTTAAGCATGTAGAGAATTTAAAATCTTCAGTCCTTCCGCTTCATCTTCAGTGATTTCACCTCCTTTAATATCTCTCATGGATTTGTAATGAACATAACATATAGGTTGTAGAAGGATCGGTATGGGAATTGATCAATCAAATTTTTTTTGATCCACCCATTTTCTTTAAACCGAAGTTTTTACAGCTGGATCTACTACTGCTTCAAAAGTTCCAGTATGATCAAACTTTTCTTTCATTCTCCAATAAAGGTGATAAAAAAGGTACTTAAGATCTCTCAATGCATTCATAATACTCTGGAGTTCCATTTCAATTTTCTTCAATTTCTTCTCCAAAGCAAGCTAACTTCCTACTATTGGTGGTATTAATGAAGTTGAAGAATGTGAAGAATGATCCATAAGAGCATTTAGTGCTTCATGTCCTTTACCAACATACTGATCATCAATAGGGATCATGGGCTCCCATGGTAGTAAAACATTTTCCCAACTTTCATATGGCACTTAAGATTGACTATAAATTAGAAAAATTGTAGAAGGATACCTAAGTCCAAAAATTGGCTCATTCATAATCATACCCATAACAGATTTAAATATGATTGATCTTATATCAATAGATTTTTCTATTTGAATACAATAGTTTAAAATAGCACTTTCCTTGGTGACTCTACTAATCTTCATAGTAGGAAGAAATTTTCCACAAATAAAGAAATGTCACTCCTTCGAAATTGGATTAAGTGATGAAGCAGGAAAACTAATATATCCTTCATCTCGTACATCCCACATATTACTTTCATCCGTCAGAAAACTATAAATATCTTGCATCAAATCTGGCATAGGAATGAAATTTGTATAATGACAGATTTGAACTTTTTCTATCATATACAATTCATTAATCCTTGCAGGAGTAAA
The DNA here is from genome assembly GCF_001263595.1 of Phalaenopsis equestris. Taxonomy (NCBI): domain Eukaryota; kingdom Viridiplantae; phylum Streptophyta; class Magnoliopsida; order Asparagales; family Orchidaceae; genus Phalaenopsis; species Phalaenopsis equestris. Next base: position 260,010 of record NW_018165699.1, on the reverse strand, counting down.
TAGTACAGTCTTACCTTGTACGAAGATAACTCCTTGGGTAATTTCATTTAGATTTGCATAGAGCTCCTTCACTACAGGCACAACAACCGCAGTAATAGTGTAACACTGAACTTCTCATCGCCTTTGTAAAATGACCTTATCAACTGAAGCACTTGGATTGATCAAGATATGATTAATAAATCCTCTCTCCTAGATCAATCTCTTCTTCGTAATAACTTTATCATATAATCTCTGCACGTCAAAACTAATAAACTTTCCTGTATTAAAAACTCCATACCTTGAAGTATTTATGGAATTAGAAGCCATGGAATCCAAAAATAGGAAGTTTCTAGGCATCCTAGGAACTTTTTAGGACTTTAAAAACACCTCCTAGTGGTTATTATGGAGCGGATTCATGCCAAAGTTTGCCAAAAGTCATCTGAACCGTCAAACCACACTCGGCATCGTCGGCACTCCCGATTGGCGATGCTGGCACTGAGGTCCATTTTCTTGGGCGTCGTCGGTGCCCATTCAAGTGCCGTCGGCGCCAGTGGCCAAAATTTTTTGACTTTCATTTTTTGTTCAATTTAAATCCAAATTTTTATCCAATACCAATATTTGACTTAATTTATAATAAATGCAATTGTGTAGGATTATTATCTACTAATATAGAAAACACTTATCAAACTAAATAGTAATACATATACATATATGTACGGGTTGCCTCCCACAAAGTGCTTGGTTTAACTTTGTCAACCCGACACATCATTTGTTTAGTTGGGTTGACTTAACATTAAAACTTTTTTAAATTAAGGTATGTGCCCTTCAAAATAATGTTTCAGAGGATGGCAATTAACCTTAAATAACTTTCAGTGTTAGGATCTTTAATAACTACAGTTCCATAGTGATAGACTTTAATCACTTTAAATGGTCCTAACCATCTGGATATTAGTTTTCCTGAAAACAATCTCAATTTTGTATTAAATAATAGAACTTCTTGTCCAGGTTCAATTTTCTTTTGAATAATCTTCTGAACATGCCATATTTTCATTTTCTCTTTATAGAATTTTGCATTATCATATCCTTCATTTCTTATTTCCTCAAGTTCATTGATTTGCAATAATCTTTTCTCACCAGCAACTTTTAGATTAAAATTAAATTCCATAACAGCTCAAAATGTTTTATGCTCTAATTCTACTGGTAAGTGACATGCTTTTCCAAATATCAGTCTATATGGGGACATTCCTATAGGAGTCTTAAAAGCAGTTATATATGCCCATAATGCAGTATCTAGTTTAGCAGACTAATCCAATTTATAATGATTACAACTTTTCCAAAATACGTTTAATTTCACGATTTGATCTCTTCTAGACCGCTAGTCTCGGGATGATAAGCAATAGAGAATTTATGCATGATATCATTTTTCCAAATTAGTTTTTTTATTCTGTTATTCCTAAAAAGAGATCCTCCATCAGTAATAATTACTCTAGGCTTTCCATATTTTGTAAAAAAAAATTTTATTAACCAAAACATTCCAAGCATCACATCTAGGTACAACAATAGCTTCAATCCATTTGGATATATAATCAACAACAAGTAATATATATAAGTTTCCATATGAAGGCATACATGGTCCCATAAAATCTAATCCCCACACATCAAAAACTTGAACTTCTAATGTGTAATTTAGAGGCATTTCATTTCTGCTAGAAATATTTCCTGCTCGTTCACATCTATCGTACATTTTAATATACTCATTAACATCTTTAAAAATAGTAGGCCAATAAAATCCAATTTGTAAAATCTTATATGTAGTTCTATTTATTTCAAAATGTCCTTCAAATTCAGAATCATGACGTCTTTCAATTATCTATGTAGTTTCTTCATAAGGCACACATCTTCTAATAATTGCATCTTCTAATAACTAGATCTTTACATTTTATATATATATGGGTCATCCTAAAAATAGTTATTTGAATCATATATAAATTTCTTTAATTGTGTATTTTTCATATGAGATGGTAAAATATCACTTAGAATATAATTCACTATATTAGCACACCACGATACATCCATTTCATCAATTCTATATAACTGGTCATCAATGAAATTTTCTAAAATTTCATTTAAAAAATTAGTTAATATTTTATTTCTATCCTAGACAAATGATCAGCTGTTTGATTATCATGTCCCTTTCTATCAATCATAATAAAATCAAACACTTGTAATACAAGTATCCATCTAATTAATCTTTGTTTAGCATCCTTCTTTTGCATTAAGTATTTAATAGCAGAATGATCTGTATGCACTACACATTTAGTTCCAATTAAATAAGGTCTAAATTTATCAAAGGCATAAACAAAAGCTAATAACTCTCTTTCAGTAGTAATATAATTAATTTGAGCATCATTTTGAGTTTTACTAGCATAATATATAACTTTAAAAACTTTGTCGTCACTTTGTCCTAATACAACCCCAATAGCCATAATCACTAGCATCACACATTATTTCAAATGGTTTCTCCCAGTCAGGTGGTATTATTATAGGTGCAATGATTAATTTTTTCTTTAATAATTCAAATTCTATTATGCATTCCTCATTAAAATCAAATTCTGCATCTTTTCTAAAAGTTGGCTTAGGGGTTTAGTTATTTTTGAAAAAATTTTTATGTAGTGCATGCAAAAACTAGCATGTCCTAGAAAACTTCTCACCCCTTTACATTAGTAGGTGGTGGTAATTTTTTTATGACTTGAATTTTTGTAGGATCTACCTCCATGAATTTTTCAGAAATTTTATACCCAAGCATAATACCTCCTGTGACCATAAATTGGCATTTTTCTCAATTTAATACTAGATTGACTTTTTCACATACTTCCAAAACTTTTTCTAAATTATTAAGACATAACTTAAAAAAAGTCCCAAATACATAAAAATCATCCATAAACACTTCCATTCATATTCTATAAAATTGCTAAAAATTGACATCATGCATCTTTGAAATGTTGCAAGTGCATTGCATAGTCCAGAAGGCATTTTACAAAAAGCAAATGTTCCATATGGGCATGTAAATGTTGGTTTCTCTTGATCCTTTGGAGCAATTGGAATTTGTTAACAACCACTATATCCATCTAAAAAGTAAAAATATTTATTCCCATCTAATCTATCCAACATTTGGTCTAGAAGTGGTAAAGGAAAGTGATATTTTTTAGTGGCCATATTTAATTTTCTATAGTCAATACAAATTTGCCAACTAGTAACTTGTCTTATTGGTATTAATTCATTATTCTCGTTTTCTTCAACAGTCACTCCTCCTTTCCTTAGAAAACAGTGAATTGGGCTTACCCAAGCACTAGCTGAAATAAAATATATAATTTTACCATCTAACCTTTTTAAAATCTTTTTTTTAACAACTTCTTTCACTATTGGGTTTAATCTTCTCTGAGGATCAGCTTTAGGTTCATATTGTTCATCTAATAAAATTCTGTGCGTACAAATTGAAGGATTAATTCCTTTAATATCTGCTAAAGTCCATCCAAAAGCTTTTTTATACTTGTTCAACATTTCTATCAACTTTTGTTCTTGAATTTTAGTTAACTTAAAAGATATAATAACAGGCAATGTAGATGACTCTCCTAAAAATACATACTTTAAATGGGTAGGCAATATCTTTAATTCAAGTTCAGATAGTTTAATACTTAAAGGAATAAGATTTGTACTATCATTTTCCAACAAGTCTAACGTTTCCAATTTGCCCTGAATATAATCCAAATTATCGCCTTTTACTTCATCTTCATTCTAAAAAATTTCTCCTTGCTTTGATTTATCTTCACACTCATGCTTAAATTGTTCATTACTCAGATAATTAGCTACTTCCTTCCTGAAACATTGTTGACCTCACTTTTGGTTGAGGTCTAGAAACTTCTTTAGTAGCCTAGGTCTAGCCATAAGACTTTCCTACTGACTAGT